>NC_091231.1:4531160-4818660 GCF_040958095.1 Procambarus clarkii
CGGCCGTATGGTTGGCAGGTGTGTGCGTGGGTCAGCCTTCCTGGTGGAGGGCGGCCGTATGGCTGGCAGGTGTGTGCATGGGTCAACCTTCCTGGTGGAGGGCGGCCGTATGGCTGGCAGGTGTGTGCGTGGGTCAGCCTTCCTGGTGGAGGGCGGCCGTATGGCTGGCAGGTGTGTGCGTGGGTCAGCCTTCCTGGTGGAGGGCGGCCGTATGGCTGGCAGGTGTGTGCGTGGGTCAGCCTTCCTGGTGGAGGGCGGCCGTATGGCTGGCAGGTGTGTGCGTGGGTCAGCCCTCCTGGTGGAGGACCCTAAGGATCACGGGTAAAGGCACGTGTTTACACGGGTGTACAGGTGGTGCAGCGCTCGTCTCTACACGTAAACAGTTCTGTTATTTATATTTTGCACAGATAGCGTGCCTCTTGAGGGCCACCATACCTAGTGGCCTTGGCGGGGCCAGAAAGCCAGCGTCTCGTCAAGGCTCCCTCTACCTCGTCTCGTTGCATTCACCTCGCCTGCCGCACCTCGCCTGCCGCACCTCGCCTGCCGCACCTCACCTGCCCACCATAACCCAGGGCTCTTCCCGTAGGCGCATCGTATTTTTTCACCCGTCCAATTATGTTATATTCAGCCCTCGGCGCTGGCCAATTTGAATTCTACAGGTTTTTTAACACAAGGTGATAACACTTTGGGATTTTTTTATGATGGCGGCCTCTATACCGTGTACCCCGAAGTACCGTGGCCTTCTGTACCCCGAAGTACCGTGGCCTTCTGTACCCCGGCTGTCTCCACCCTGGAATAATGATTTGACATTCACGTTTCACCATACAACATTACCGAATTAAATACTAATCTGGAGCTTCTACCCTGGCTACATAGGCGTAATGGCTTGGCGCTTTCTCTTGCCAGTTCCCTTCCCTTCTGCCTATTCCCCCCATACTTCACGCTACTTGTAGCGTGTTCCTCTAGTGTGACCTTCTCGCCTCTCTTCCCTCTCACGTGGACCTTCTCTGACCTGAGCCTTACAGGACTTGATGGTCCAAGACGGACCCAAGAGTCGTTGTTGTCGTTATAGATTCAGCTACTCTGAACAAGTTCCAAGTAGCACGGGCTATGGTGAGCCCGTAGTGGACTTACCTGGCACAGGAGCGGTGCCCAAGAGTCGTCACTTGCTGTATTTAGAGACGTGTGGGTTGGGTGCCGGGACGAGACCTCACGTCAGGTACAATAGACCATGTTTGGCAAGGGAAGATGAGCCCCTTGTGTGGCAATCTTGGGTGGTAATGGTGACTCCCTCTCCCGCCAATACTTGTATATATACATACAGGGGACACGTACGTGTGTGTGCGTGTGTGGTAACTCCGTACGTTCTCAATTTCATTGTATTCACATCTCTTCAGAACTTCCTTCATGAATTTATGAAACTTGGTGAACGTCTACATTATCTGTCCAAGCACACTACCTTCACTTGACCTCGATGATAATACGCAGTAAACTCATAAAAACGAAACAATGCTACACATGGTAACTATTACAAACATATGATAAATGAGGGAACCAAAACAAAACGAAAAGAAGAGAGAATGGCGGGAAGCGTGTTCAGCGGGTACCGCGCGGCCCAGGAAGGCTGCCAGCCCGTACTCCTGGGATCAATGGCGCCCGTCATGGGCTACTGGGATCGATGGGGGGAGTAGTGACCCTTTGGGACCCTCCCACCACGACCTACTTACACCACAATGACCCCGTCATCCAGCGACAACATTGTGACCACAAGTTCAAGTATGTTTGTTTATTGAGATAAGCAATAAATACATCTCAAAGGGATAGAGTAGCTTAGGCTATTTCTACCCCCCTACGACGATTGCCTCACCAGACGATGACCTCTCCCCCCCTCCCCACAAATCGTGATTCGTTACCTTACGATGACCTCGTTGCTAAACGTCATTCTCGTCACCACATGATCACATTGTCATCCTACGACCCCCACTGTACGACCCCCGTCACGGTCACAGACCAATGACTCGGTGGGCACAATATCAAAGTGCAACGCAAATTCAACGTCGATTCAACGTGGAACCAACGCCACTTCTAGATATTGTGCCAGCTAGGAACGAGCCCGTCTCACTACCATACATTGAAATTGAAATTGAAATTGACATACATTGTCACCCCTAAGACCCTCTTCACTTCACCACCCCGTCACCGCCCTACGTGTTATCCCGTACACCGACCATGATATCGTGATTACTTAAGGTAATTATGAGAAGAAAGCGCTGTTGTTATAGATTCAGCTATTGAGAACAAAAAGTTCCAAGTAGCACGGGCTATGGTAAACCCGTAGTGGACTTACCTGGCAGTAAGTTACAGTGTACCTGTACCTCGGTTACAGTGGGGCTGTAACCGAGAAGAAAGTGTTAAGGGGGCTTATCACACTAAATTAAAAGTTGTTCAATTTGCTTATAAATTTTTTTATGAAATGGTTATAGAAAGGGCTGCAACTGGTCCAAGTTTCACCATCACACCCTAAACAGGAAAGGAGAAAAAAAAATACACAACGTATTATGCAACGAATGTTCAACATTCTCAAATAATCTCAGGAAACACATGTGTCAACTAAAATGTCTACTATGTGCTGTAGAAGCACAAACTCTTGTAATAATTGTAATATGTATGTGCAATATATTTATATGTAAATTTTTTTTTTCTTTTTTTTTTTCTTTTTTTTTTGGCCAATTTTTTTTCTCGTTTGTTATCAAGGGATTTGCATGAAACTTGCACACCTTGCTCAATGGATGCCTATCTGCAAGGGTGCCAATTATGAACGAAATTTGTCGAAGTCAAGCTCAGCTACAGGTGGCCGAACTTGGATCTTTTATTTTACTCTGGAAAGTAATTTACAACTTCAAGGCGTTTCTCAGCTTTCATTTATTAATCAATTTACATGCAAATTACACCTTATATGTAGAGTTTGTGCTTCTACAAACCTATTGAGACATTTTAGTCCAAAGTCCATTTGTTGATTTTATAAAAATTTATAAACATCATATATTGCATATTTTTGGAAGGGTAACTTTGAAAAATTATATTATTGCACTAAACACTTTTTTGATAAAACTCATCAATAGAATCCTTTATTATGTGCTAATTTAATATCTGATTGTTATAGAAATATTTTTGTTGACACATGTGTTCCCTGAAATTATTTGAAAATGTTGAAAATTCGTTGCATAATACGTTGTGTATTTTTTTTCTCCTTTTCTGTTTAGGGTGTGATGGTGAAACTTGGACCAGTTGCAGCTCTTTCTATAACCATTTCATAATAAATTTATAAACAAATTGAACAATTTTACGAAACCCGTATATGCCCCCTTAATCCCATATGAATATATACCCGCTCTGAAGGGATAGGAGGCCAAGGAGCCTCTGAAGAGCGGACAGGACAGGGTTCTGGGCCGCCGCCACCCCACAAAATCATATGCTACATCCCCGCCCCCCCCCCTCCCCTCCTTCCCCCCCTCCCCACAAAACCACTTCACGCCACTTGCAATAAATGATGAAACATTGTTTCGTATTGTTTACACAAAAATAACCTTGTGAAATATATACTGTTAAACCCGTGTGTGTGTGTGTCACAAGTCTCTCGCTGGACATCTAAGTTTACATGGTTTACAGAGGTGCTTTATTTTTTACCATAGTTCACTTACAGTTGTTTGGTTGGGTTACATTTGTTTACAAAGATTGGCATAAATAAATGGTATTGGTGTATTTACCTTAGTTGAACAGAGGTTCATTTGAGTTGGTTTAAGGTTTACTTGGCCGACGGGTCTACTGCTTCCCAGAGATCTACCTGGTGTGTAGAGGGCTTTCTTTATTGACGGGAGTTTACGTGTGTGTAAAGTTTACTGGTGGCCAGCTGATCACGCCAGGACTCTCCCGCCAACCCTGCCTCGTCAGAGCACCCACACATTGAACAAATCCACAAGGGCCGTGACGAGGCTTCGAACCTACGTCCGAGATCATCGTAGGTTCGAATCCTCGTCACGGCCCTTGTGGATTTGTTCATTCATGCATCACGCTATTGTGGTTTGTGTGTGTGGAGCCCACGCCTTCCCCAGCTCACACCTTCCCAGCCCACACATTCCCCAGCTCACACCTTCCCCAGCTCACACCTTCCCCAGCTCACACCTTCCCCAGCCCACACATTCCCAGCTCACACCTTCCCCAGCCACACATTCCCCAGCCCACACCTTCCCCAGCCCACACCTTCCCCAGCCCACACCTTCCCCAGCCCACACATTCCCCAGCCCACACATTCCCCAGCCCACACATTCCCCAGCCCACACATTCCCCAGCTCTCACCTTCCCCAGCCCACCCTGCGTCTCCCATGGGGAGGTGCAGAGTGTTTATTATTGTGGATGGTAATAGCAATCACAGATTCAATACACAGACAAATCACGGTAATGTGATATTTGTGTACTGAAGGAGGGGCGTCAGAGGTAGAATTACTGGCTGACAGAGCCCGAGTACGAGGGGGGGGGGGGGGAATTGTGTGAAACTCCTGTTAGGCTTCAGTGGGAGCCTTATGATCCTTGTTGGTGCTGTAGTATTCCAGGTTGCAATTCTTTTTACCATGTTGTGGTGCAGTGGACCAGAGCGCGCCTGGGAACTGCCAGCGCCAGAGGTCCAGTCCTCACCAAGGCTCCTGGTTGATTTGTTAACCTAAGATTATCATAAAAACCTTGTATAGTGCTACGGAGCTCAAACTGTTTTATTAATAACCCCTAATAAACGTTCCATTATTTAATAAATGTAAACCCAGCCACCATGATGAGGGAAGATGTATAGGTTTCGTAAGTGGTTGTATAAATGGGGGATGAAATGGTGAGGGAGTAAGAACAGCGGAGGTAACCGGAGTGTTGTGTTTCAGATGGGAGGTCAGACCAACGGAACGTGGACGCCCACCAAGAGGCGCGGACCCATCGCTGCCGAGTTCTCCAGCCCGGGCCCTGCCTCCATCGCCCTCAGGTCTTCCATTGGTGAGTACACAGTGTGATTTATTAAGATTAAGCCAACCAGGAGGTGGCACGGGCATGAATAACCCGTAAAAGTACACCGCCCCCCCTCTTATACCTCCTCTTTACGGAAACCCGCTAAAAATACCACCTATTACAAGTAACACAGCATTGTAATATTGACGTTTTCTAGGCATAGTTTACGTTAGGTCGGGTGAAGTGCTTAGCTTTCGCACGATGTGCAAAACAGTGGCACTTTTTTGTTAAGGGAGTGTCAAATGGAGAGGTGGTGTATAACACTGGCACTAGTGTGTTCTCCCTGGTCTGTGTGGTGTTGAGTGCTCTTTGCTTGACGTACCAGTCAAAGCCTACATCAGAACCCGTGGCGCTGTGGGCACACTTCCCCGCAAGTAAATAAACATTGGTTTGATTCCTGGTCAGGTTAGGACGATTTGGCACCATCAAACCACTCCAATATTAATATGAAACATTGTTGGATCGTTCTTGGGAGAACATAGACCCCCAACAAGTGACATTAACCACTAAATGCGCAGGTTAATGTAAGGTTAAGGAGCTGAAGAGTGAAGCAGTTGGTGAGTGTTCTCCTGAGAGGTAGCATCCCACGCCTGCCCCCTCCCCGGCCCGGAGGCTGGAGTGTCATCACCACGACTGACCACCGTAAACATATGTTACCTTCCTCATGATCCGGGCCACTCCTTCACTAATATTACCAACGGACTTGGCCCTACAACATGACCCGGGTCTGTCCAGGAGCCAAGGGCAAGAGAGGGGGCTGAGCCAGGGGCTGAGTCAGGGGCGAGAGAGGGGGCTGAGCCAGGGGCGAGAGAGGGGGCTGAGCCAGGGGCGAGAGAGGGGGCTGAGCCAGGGGCGAGAGAGGGGGCTGAGCCAGGGGCGAGAGAGGGGGCTGAGCCAGGGGCGAGAGAGGGGGCTGAGCCAGGGGCGAGAGAGGGGGCTGAGCCAGGGGCGAGAGAGGGGGCTGAGCCAGGGGCGAGAGAGGGGGCTGAGCCAGGGGCGAGAGAGGGGGCTGAGCCAGGGGCGAGAGAGGGGGCTGAGCCAGGGGCGAGAGAGGGGGCTGAGCCAGGGGCGAGAGAGGGGGCTGAGCCAGGGGCGAGAGAGGGGGCTGAGCCAGGGGCAAGAGAGGGGGCTGAGAGAGGGGTGGCAGCGCCAGGCGAGGGGGTAACTCAAGTGTTGCCTACAAATAAGGCAATTGAACACTTGACCAGTATGACACCTCCTGTGATTGGTCGACGGCGGGAGGTGTAGCTTGCCTACCGTCGTCGCCCTCGACATATTTATTAATAATTGGCTCTTCATTTCATAATAATTGGCTCATGTTTAAAAGAAAATAAATGCAAGTATTGACTCTTTGTGAGAGTAATTCATTAATAATGTCAAGTATCCAGATGGTGGTCTGCCTGCCGAGGTCTTGTTGTACTGACTCTTGCCCCACTGAGCCACTACACGCCACTCAGTCTTTAGTTGTGTTTTTCGCATTGATGTTTCTAGCAAAGATTGAGTGGGCACTGATACGCCAATCCAGCCCCGTAGTCACCCCTGGGATGACATCCTCCACCAGCAACGCTGCCACGGCCGCCGTCAGCGCCGCCTCCCTCACCCCGTGTTCCCGCCCAAACTTGTTTAGTGTTTGTTGCAATCTCCAGTCATAAATCTGAATCGAGTTCGTTAAAAAGGGCATCGCGGGGAGAGAGTTGAGGTCACCGCAATATTTCGCTTGTTTTGCAATGTCTGTATTGTGTGTGAGGTTTCCTGATTCTCACAGTTTTGGGTCGGTGTTGGGCTGAGGCCTCAACCCGTCCTCCTGGGTTAGCTTAGGATAAGGGCACTTTAGTAGGACACTTTTTTTTATGTTGGGGAACCTTAGGAGGACGGGCTGTAGGCCTACCAACCTCTGGAGGATTGTTAAGCCTACCAGAACAGCTTATTGACCAACCAGCAAGTTTACTTTAGTCCTATACAGGACTAAAATAAAATGTATGTACACAGAGTTTACACCTCTCGCTGCATATATTCCTGTTGCACAGCTTTAACCTAATGTTGCCTCTTATGCTGGCAAGCGGCTGTGCTCGTCCATCCAGCGGCCGACCCCCAAAGAAGCAATTTAAAATGGCTGTGTATTCAAAAAGGAAATTTTCTCATATATTTTCTCAAATAAACCGCATTTACAGAGCTGCGGTTTGAACAGAAATAGTCAGGAAGGCCTTGTTGAAGACCTGTTGGAAGGTCATCAGCTGCAAGTGTTGTGTAAAGTGGTTTGTCATTCATAAACACGCGGGGTTTGGCGGCTGGATATAAATGGTCTCCCACCATGGTCACGGAGTCCAGCTGTTGTGACACGCACTCGCTGCCACACGCTGTCACCAAGCAGCTGTTGTGACACTGTGCACGTATTGGCACTGTGCAGGTGTTGTGGCACTAGGTGCCAGTCACAGGTGTCTGGTCACTCTGTCACTACCCGTGCCCATGGCAGCAGTTGTATGCCCATCCCCATCTCCCCCAATCCCCCCCCATCCCCGACCGTAAATGCAAATGAAGACTGAACCTATAAACCCAGCTATTATCTGCTGCCCAAGACGGCAGTTAGAAAGTGTGTTGTGTGGCCGGGTAACACCAGGGGGGGGGGGGGGGGGCGGGCACCCCCTAACCACCAATGAATGAATGAACTAAATGCTTAATTTTGTTAATATATTTTGCCCCCCTACCCATCGTGTGGGGGGTAGAGGACCCCCATACACCTCCGTGAGTGTGTCCGCGGCACATGTGGACTCGGGAAGTGAACCCCGAAAATAACCATTTAGCTCAATAGGTCATAGTAAGCTAAGTAAATAATTTATATATTTATGAAATTATCATTTGAAGACAGGAGCCGTGAGGGTCATTAGCTGTATTGTGCTCCCTTTTTTTTTTGGGGGGGGGGTGTAAGCAATCACACAAAATGTTTTATCGCCAATTAATGTGTGGTCTAATTCATTAGTGACGGAACTGGTTTGGCAGTGAACAGGACCAGGATTCATCTAGCGTCTAGCTTTTAACAATCATGGCGCCTATGGTTATAAATATTAGACAGTTTACCCGCTTACAAACATCACAACCCAAGGTTATTATTATTATAAACAACCTCGTAATGCTACGAAGCTCGTTAGATGTTTAATAAGTGTAAGTAAAGCCGCCGTGATTGACGAAAATTGAACGGGTTTTGTAAGACGTTTCGGTATCCTGGTCCGCAAGACCTATAACCAGAAGAGGTGAACATTGGACGAAGGATACTTCTGGTGGGATCCCACGGAACACAAACACGCCAAGATATACTTACCGCTGCCAGATGTCTGCACGAATCATGACTACACGAGGCAGTCGGCAGGCTAGAAGCGGATAACTTGCTAGAAGAGGGAGACTTAAGTTGATGATAGTGTACCACAGCGGGGCGGCTGTGTACCAGCGGCACAGATGGTGTATCACAGTGTGGCTGTGTAGCAGCGCAGCCCGTCCTCTAAACAAAGACCCAAAGTCGATTCCATGCACCCGCCAAACCCCCTGTTTATGAATGAAAAACGATTTACACACGACTCAACTGATGACGTTCGTCACTGACGAATTTTGTTCGAACCACAACGCGTTAAATGCTTCACCCACGTACTACAAATAATCGCCAACAGAACCTAAACCCCTAACGTAACAAGTGCCTAAATATGTACAATATGGTAATATAAAATAATATTAATTTATATTTGAGAAAATTCCTGTTTTGAATGAATAGCATGTTAAAATTTATGAATGTGACTTTGGGGTCGACCGCTGGATAGAATGGACTTGGTCTGAGGACGGGTTGAGCAGAGGGACAGTGAAAGTGGCGGGAGGCGTGGAGGCGAGCCAGGCAGCCTTCAACTTGCTGCTGTTATCCAGGATGGGGCTAGGTCAAGGACCTGCCACAAAATTGTATAACTAGGAAATTAAGAAACGCCGATTGATCGGTGTAAGGACGAGTCAGGTGGTGGTGCAGCTGGTGAGGACGGCGGCCATATCTTGTCATGATTTCGGGGCTTAGCGTCCCCGCGGCCCGGTCCTCGACCAGGCCTCCTCAGTACTTACCTACCACTGACTACTGGAGTGAGGTCAAGCACTTTATGCCCCACCTGCTGCCCGTCTTGTACCTGCTGCGGTATAATTGAACTATTCTGACGTTCGAATTCTTTGTCTAATCTTGGATAGGTTATGGATGGAGGTGGCTTCCACAACTTCTTTCAATGCGTTCCACTTGTTGACCACCCGTACTGGGTACCAGTTTTTCTTTACACTTCCTACACTTATTTGGGTTTCCAGCGTCCAACTCTTGTCCTACTTTTGTTCAATTTAAAAAGGCTGTCCTTGCCTGTCTTGTCTATTCTCCTCTGTATCTTGACGTTGTGATCATATTCCCTCTATTTCTTCTCTTCTGCAGGGTTGTGAGGTCCAGTTCCCTTAACCTATTCCCGTAGCTTAACATTCTTAGCTCTGGCACTAATCTTCTTGCAAATCTCTACTTTCCGATTCTGGCTTTACTGCTTCACCAGATGCATTCCGGTGCTGCATGTTCCCGTCTTGGTCTAATATAAGCTGTGGAGTTGGTCTTGAAATTTCTGCTTTAGGTTTGTAAACGACGTTCTGATGTTCGCCAGCGTCTCGTATGCCGCCCATGTCACCCTCTCTGTGTGTGCCTCTGGGGTTAGTAATGGAATTATATCCACTCCAAAGTCTTGGATTCCAGTAGTTACTTCTTCCTTATGTTGTAGAGATCTCCTGGTGGCGGCGAGGTCAATAAACGTGTATTAATTAACACAGCTCACACAGGTGTTGGTCAAGACTGTTGTACGAGAACGTGTGTGACAGTATTGACACAGAACACGTCCTTGATATCCCATTAGTCTCATTATTAAGCAATCCGTAACCTTACAAGGGTATACCTGCCACCTGTCACGATGTATCATACACGAATGATAGTTCTATCATAGTTCGGAACACGAACAATGGGACACAGGTGGAAACTTGGTACCTAAATGAGCCACTGAGACATTAGAAAGAACTTTTTCAGTGTCAGAGTATCTTCTTGAGGTTATCTTGAGATGATTTCGGGGCTTTAGTGTCCCCGCGGCTCGGTCCTCGACCAGGCCTCCACCTCCAGGAAGCAGCCCGTGACAGCTGACTAACACCCAGGTACCTATTTTACTGCTAGGTAACAGGGGCATAGGGTGAAAGAAACTCTGCCCATTGTTTCTCGCCGGCGCCTGGGATCGAACCCAGGATCACAAGTCCAGCGTGTTGTCCGCTCGGCCGACCGAGTAGTTGACAAATGGAATGCACTAGGAAGTGATGTGGTGGAGGCTGACTCCATACACAGTTTCAAATGTAGATATGATGAGCCCAGTAGGCTCAGGAATCTGTACACTAGTTGATTGACGGTTGAGTGGCGGGATCAAAGAGCCAGAGCTCAACCCCCGCAAACACAACTAAGTGAGTACAACTAGGTGCGTACGACTGATACGGGCTTGTCATTTGAAGTTTCCTAAAAGTCCCCTGAAGAAAAACTAGATGGGAACCCTTGGTCCCCAGGTCGACCCGAAAATACTGAATTAAACGTTCAGAGCCTCCCAGAAACACACTCTGAACAACGTTCAGAGCCTCCCAGAAACACACTCTGAACAACGTTCAGAGCCTCCCAGAAACACACTCTGAACAACGTTCAGAGCCTCCCAGAAACACACTCTGAACAACGTTCAGAGCCTCCCAGAAACACACTCTGAACAACGTTCAGAGCCTCCCAGAAACACACTCTGAACAACGTTCAGAGCCTCCCAGAAACACACTCTGAACAACGTTCAGAGCCTCCCAGAAACACACTCTGAACAACGTTCAGAGCCTCCCAGAAACACACTCTGAACAACGTTCAGAGCCTCCCAGAAACACACTCTGAACAACGTTCAGAGCCTCCCAGAAACACACTCTGAACAACGTTCAGAGCCTCCCAGAAACACACACTGGACAACGTTCAAAGCCTCCCAGAAACACACACTGGACAACGTTCAGAGCCTCCCAGAAACACACACTGGACAACGTTCAGAGCCTCCCAGAAACACACTCTGAACAACGTTCAGAGCCTCCCAGAAACACACACTGGACAACGTTCAGAGCCTCCCAGAAACACACTGAACAACGTTCAGAGCCTCCCAGAAACACACACTGGACAACGTTCAGAGCCTCCCAGAAACACACACTGGACAACGTTCAGAGCCTCCCAGAAACACACACTGAACAACGTTCAGAGCCTCCCAGAAACACACTCTGAACAACGTTCAGAGCCTCCCAGAAACACCCTCGGATTTAGATTTCATGAGGGGTCGTGGGGGGTCGTGAGGGGTTGCAATGGGAGCCGATCTCTGTTAATAGGGGCGACCCAGACCCTCCCTTCCTATGATGGTCCCCGACCACCCATTAGTTGGGTAGACTAACTCAGACACGTCCTTATTTTATACATATATTACCAGCCTTACATATGTTTATAAGATCTTGTTTACAGTGCAGCATTGTACGTTATCTGCCGTGTGTGTGTGGGTGAGTGGAGGGGGGAGTGTCAGTGTGCAAGAGTCCGTGCGTGTAGCCTCATGTTAGAAGACATGAACTATATTTGATATCTTCAAACCGTTATACAAACATTAAGAGTGCGTGAAGCACTGGACTATGTCCACCTGTGAGTGTGAGTCAGGTGTCCCTCCACTACTGAAGGCCCCCCCCCACACCCTACACAGCTGGTTCGGGGGGGGGAGGGAAGGGTTGGGGTGTAGTTGTCATGGGTGAACAATGCCGCCTCGGTCCCACAAACATGGTGTTGTATCCTTGAGAGCTTCCCTTGCAGGGTGTTGGATGCCCCACTCCGCCTCTACACGAGCCCCACGCGCCCACCTCACCCAGATAAATCTTATAATTGACGGGTAAAGGCGTGAGAAACGACCTTTGTATAATAAGTGGGGCGTTACCTTGCCCAAGACGCTCCACGGCTCGTAATGTTCCTTGTTGTATACATCAGTGACCTTACGGAACAGGCAAGCATTGATGCAACAACTTGAGAAGCCTGTACATCTTTCCTTAATCATGGCGGCTTTGGTAACATTTATTTATCACTTTAAGAGTTGGGGAACTTCACAACCCTAGGTTGTTATTGTTGTTAATAAGCTCGTTATTAATCATTACTGTTGTTAATAAGCTTGGCCCGTAGGAGCGGTGCGAGGCAGGTGTAGGCTGCCTCGCTTCCACCCACTCCTGAGGCAGGTGTAGGCTGCCTCGCCTCCACCCACTTCTGAGGCAGGTGTAGGCTGCCTCGCCTCCACCCACTTCTGAGGCAGGTGTAGGCTGCCTCGCCTCCACCCACTTCTGAGGCAGGTGTAGGCTGCCTCGCCTCCACCCACTCCTGAGGCAGGTGTAGGCTGCCTCGCCTCCACCCACTCCTGAGGTAAACAAGTGTCTCTGTGCGCGCGCGTCCCGAGACGTGGGGGCAATGGGCGAGTGTGGGTTCCTCTTAACCAAATAAGGCAGGTTCTTCCTGGTTGCAGTAAGCCCACGCCCAGACTCCACCCTCCCTGCCTACCTTGCCGCACCCCTGCACCACACACCCCTGCATTCATCAAACTCTCAAAGTCTCCACTTACGAAACCCGTACATACTTCCTCAGTCATGGCGGCTTAGTTTGCATTTATTAAACAGGTTGAGCTGCGAAGCACTAGGAGGTTGTCTATAGCAATAATAACACGAGGCTGTACAGCTTCCAAGCTCGTAAACTGTTCAATAAATGGAAACGATGTCGTTAATATCGAGGAAAGATGTACAGGTTTGGTAAGTGGACACAAATGCTTGATTTGTGTCCACTTACACAAAGCTAGGCTGCCGTTGGGAGCCCCTGCCTAGGCTACCACTGCCTATAGTCATATAAATTGTCATCCACACTTCCCCCTGGACATAAACATTCCATCCACCTGGGGTGCAGAAGACTCTCCACCTCTCGGTGAACCCGTATGTTGACTTGGTCAACGATATTTTTGTTACACATTTTATTTCTTTGTTATGCACCCCATACCCATCCCGTGGGCGGTGATGGAAAGGGTTACAGAGGCGCATAATCGGTCAAGGAATTGAACCCCATATAGCTAAGCGAGTGCCAATTTTATGTATATATGCAAGAGTTCTTACATTTTTGTACAACCACTAGCGCGCATAGCGTTTCGGGTAAGTTCTTAATCCTAATTATTTTTTCTCTCTTACACATATACACACATAACACACATATATACATATACATCCCCAGGAAGCAGCCCGTAGCAGCTGTCTAACTCCCAGGTACCTATTTACTGCTAGGTAAACAGGTGCATCAGGGTGAAAGAAACTCTGCCCATTTGTTTCCTCCTCCGCCGGGGATCGAACCCGGAAACTTAGGAGCACGAACCCCGAGCACTGTCCACTCAGCCGTCAGGCCCCCCTCTTGTGAAGCTAGTTATATAATTGTTAATGTTATTTGTGTGTGTCACGTGTGTGTGTGTGTATATATATTTATATATATGTCGTACCTAGTAGCCAGAACGCACTTCTCTGCCTACTATGCAAGGCCCGATTTGCCTAATAAGCCAAGTTTTCCCTAATTAATATATTTTCTCAAATTTTTTTCTTATGAAATGATAAAGCTACCCATTTCATTATGTATGAGGGCAATTTTTTTTATTGGAGATAAAATTAACAGATATATGGCCGAACCTAACCAACCCTACCTAACCTAACCTAACCTATCTTTATAGGTTAGGTTAGGTAGCCGAAAAAGTTAGGTTAGGTTAGGTTAGGTAGGTTAGGTCGTCGAAAAACAATTAGTTCATGAAAACTTGGCTTAATAGGCAAATCGGGCCTTGCATAGTAGGCTGAAAAGTGCGTTCTGGCTACTAGGTACGACATATATATATATATATAATATAATCCATGTAATATGAATAATCTTATATGAGGAGACGATAGCACCAGTGGTGTGCCAAGCTGCACACTTTGCTGTTGGACTTATAAGACCTGTCAACCTCTGGACGATTATTAAGGCCGCCACAATAGCTTGCTTACCTAGAGCATACCTGGAGAGGGTCTCCAGAGTGCTTGGTGACCAGCCAGCAAGTTGACTGTGGTTCTGAGTGTATACCGGGGGTAAAGTATACTGTGTATACATACACAAGGAGGGGGAGGGGGGTAGAGCATTCCTTGTGTGCTGGGACACACTGATCGCTCTCCTATTGTTATTGGTCGCTTGAGCTCCACCACCACTGCTCTCCTGTGTGCTGATGTGCGCCCTGGGGAGGTGTGGGCGAGAGCGCGCGCGCAGGCACATGTACTCCCCTAGATGCACTTGCTGAGTCGAGCTAGGTTCCTGGCCCCGCCTTCTGAATGTTCTTGGATTAATGCAATGATTTATTTCCGTTTTTGTCGTATTTACATTTGACGTTTTCAGTCCATTTATTGTCAACGACCTATATATATGTCTAACGTGTTCCACTTACTGAGAGTTGTACCACTGAAAGTTCTTTCTGGCGTCTGTGACTCATTTGTCTCCTGTTGGCGTTCTGCTGCTCCTAGCTGTGAACAATTGTCTTCTTTGTCAATTTTCCTCAGACTCCTGTGTCCTGTCCGTCTCTCCTTTCCTCTAACATGTCATTAGGAAGTCGGTAGTTGAGTTGGACGTATTGATAGTGATTTACAACTTGACAAACTGTCTCTTTCCTGCTCCACTTTCCTATTGTTTCATTAACCCACAAAACTGCTAGAAAAACAAACCATTAAGCAAAACTCCTTCATTTTCTGGCCACCGCAACAAATAATTTAGAAATAGTTGGTTTCAGTTTTCTGCATTTGTTTCTATTTTATCTGTATTAATCTAAAATATCTTCTTTACAATACAAATATTTTGTGGTGAAGGATTCCCCCTTCAGTTTCCCGCATCAATATTTTTTACCAATGGGGAACTCTGAGTAGGCGACCCCCCCTCAAACTCATAGGCCCATGCCAACTGCTCCTCTCCCTCACCTTGGTCTGGCCTGTCGTCACTGCCGGAGACATGTTAAAGGCATGTAAAATACTCAGAGGTACCGATGAAGTAGACAAAGTTTAGGTTGAGCTGTGACGTAATAAGAGAACATTTGATGCATTTACAACAGTTGCTTAACTTCTGTGCATCTATTTACTGCTAGGTGAACAAATGTATCAGGTGAAAGATAACATGACGAACCACATCCGTGATGTATTTTAAAAAGTAGATAGCACGAGTAGAATAGGGGAGGGGGGATGGAAATCATTGCGTTAGTCAAGTTCAATTATGTTTATTGAGACAAGAAAGAAATACATCTCAAAGGGATAGAGTAGCTTAGGCTATTTCTACCCCCCATTGCGTTAGTCGACCGACAGAGGCGGGTCCCAGGAGCACAATTAGGTGAGAAGCCAGTGAAAGAGGTGAGGAGGTGCCCCCAGGAGGCAGCAGGTGGTGGAGCAGCACACAATGGGAGGGCGAGAGTGTGTGTGGGAGGATGTGAGGTAACATGCCCGTGGTGTCCCACATGCTCCCATTCTCCCAGTGTGAGAACTTACATCACGGGAGGAGTCTCCGGTGGGCACCGTTGACACAATTACGCGGCACTTCACAGAATTTAGCGACAAACTGGAGCGGACGCTTCAGCCCAGCACTAAAACCCAAGGGTTGTTTAGAGATTAACGAAGAAATGGTATTGGAAGGAATTAATGACACAAGAGTGGTGAGAGAGACTGCAGCTCGTGTCGGTCCGTCCGTCCGGCCCCGGTTTAAGACGAGCAGCAACTTCACACTGACGCGCGACGTAATCCACGACTGAGCCGCATCTCGTTGTTGGTTGTTTTAGATCTAGCTACTCAGAACGAAGGGTCCATGTAGCACAGGCTATGGTGAGCCCGTAATTAACGCCGCATCTCGGGTTGTAGATGGTAATATGTCAGTGTAAACAGTGGACCGTAATGAGATGTACACCGTACCCCCCCCCCCCTCCCAGAGGCTACCTTTTCTTTTGACAACATACCCAGTACTACCCCCGCCCCCTCCAGACCCCGAGTACTTCCTCAAATGAGATGTTCAGCATTTCCTCCGTCACTGGGCCATTGAAAAATGAAACTGGGTATGTATGATAACATGATCAAGAAATTGGCTGTGCAATTAAGTAACCAATCCTCCTACAGTGAAAGCACCCATTGATACTTTCGACCACATGTTTACCATGTTGGGATGGTCCAGCGGAAGGTACACCATTATAATGTTGAAGTTGGACAAACCTGATTTTTTTTAAGATATATGTAGCTAATCAAATCTAACCTAGCTCTATAGCCTAAGCTACTCTCTATCCCTTTGAGATGTATTTCTTTCTTATCTCAATAAACATACTTGAATCTAGCTCTCCTAGGCCTAATACACGCTATCTGGGGCCTAATGTAGTACATGGGTGTGCTAGGCGTATTAAAGTTTCGTTTTTAGCTTTTATTTTTTTCAGGACTATAAAGAAAAAGAGTTAAAAGGAGGCTAACTGGGGCTCCATTACCCACATATTGGTACGATCGAACACATGGTTACAAAACGTACCATCAAAATTGGAGAATGGATGGATTTGTTTCTGCTGAACACCTCCATAAACGAGGCACCGAAGACACGTTGACTAGATTAGTAATTATCATGAAGGAAATTAGCAAATGAAAGTTTTTTGAATCGCAAGGTATCAACTAGCGAAACGATCCCTGGGGTGGACGTGTCTGTCTTGCTGGGGTGGACGTGGCTGTCTGTCTTGCTGGGGTGGACGTGGCTGTCTGTCTTGCTGGGGTGGACGTGGGTGTCTTGCTGGGGTGGACGGGGGTGTCTTGCTGGGGTGGACGGGGGTGTCGTGTGGTGGAGTGAGGCGAGAGTCTAGCAGTGTTGCAGACGGGCAGTGTTGCACAACCTGCCCGTCTCTCCTGGTCCTCTCGACACGTGACGCTGCTAAACCACCATCTCTATACCATAAACGAAAACTAAAATTGACTAAATCAGAAAATATAAATTATTAGCCTGGACTAAGAGGGTTTTAGAATCGGCGAGAAAGGTTTACAACAGTGGCAGATGTGGCCCCTGGTGCCACCACCTGCGGTGACGTCATGCACACGAGTGGCCATGACCACCCCGCTGGTGGGTTGTGACGTCCACAGGCAGCCTGGAACATGGGATGGTCATAGGAGCGCCTCCCATTGTTCGCTGTACACTCCGGCAGCCACCACCAGGCACAGGTCCCGTACCGTGACCGCCTTCCCCTGAGGTGGCGGCCTTGACCGACCGTGGTGTCGCCAGCCTGTCGACCACCACCTGAGGCCACACTCGTCACCTTCCCCTCTCCCCCTCTCCACCACCTGTCACCTCGGCAAGGTCAACATTGTGACCCTCTGACCGCCTCGGGTCTTAGTGTGCCACCGACCACACTAATATACAATGTATTCACACCTGCCATTTCCTATAGGTACGTCATAAGAATGCAACCCTCCTGCAGTGTTGAATGCAATTCTATATACAGTCATGTAAGGTGGAGGGAGGCGGTGGCGGCAGGTGAGCGGGTGCCTCAACACTAGTGATCTTGCAGCTGCGAACAACCTGCCATTGTTCCCAGCTGCGCCGCGCATAAGGAACCTAACAAAGTGTGATTATTCCATATGCAAATAAACTCATTATAAATTAAATCGTGAATTACATAGGTAGTAAAAACCCTTCCGTGCCTGAGCACTAGACTAAGCATACAACAGACTGTTGCATTAGTATCCAGGTACGCCACTGTCCACTCCGAAGAATCAGTGCGGGCGAGGAGTCACAATAACTTGGCTAAAGTATGTTGACCAGACCACACACTAGAAGGTGAAGGGACGACGATGTTTCGGTCCGTCCTGGACCATTCTCAAGTCGATTGTGATAAAGATCATCTTTCAGATGATCGCAAGATCATCCTTCACCTCAAATCGATTTTCACAATCGACTTGAGAATGGTCCAGGACGGATCGAAACGTCGTTGTCCCCTCACTTTCTAGTGTGTGGTCTGGTCAAGAAAGAATCAGTAACTGAATTAACTGCCCTGTAACTCGCTGTGAAATCTACTTTACCTTCGTGGCGTAGAAACGGTAGAACATGATACTTAAAGAAATTGCAAAAGGTCAATTGTCCCGTACAAGGCAGCTCCTATTTGTATCCACCTAAACTCTCTCATATGTCTAACCTACGCTAGAAATATTCCAGTAATCCCCCCCATCAACTCGTCAAATGTTACCCGGTAATTTAATCAAAACCCCATCGCCTGTCCTCCGCTATCCACGTCCCACTGTCTGTCCCCCCCACCACGGACCTAACCCACTACCCACTCAACCTGTCCTCTTAAAAAGAACGTCGCTTTTGGCCGTTTGCCCGTATGGCCGAATTTGGACGTAATTTGAAAATGAAAAAAAAATGAAAACAAATTTGGAATTTTTTTTTTCAACAACAGTAAGTTAAGGGTCATCTGATAGGTTAGGTGGGCAGGAAATTCTCATAAAGTTTCAAAACGTTATGAAAAACGTTAATTTAAAGTGTCCTCTTATAGCCTCTGCGCGTAGGCAGGACGACTCAAACAGAAAACGGAACAGAACGTCACTTTTGTGAGTCGATTTCATTTCAAATTACGTCCAAATTTAGCCATATCGCTCATACGAGCCAAAAGTGACGTTCTTTTTAAGAGGACGGGTTGACCCACTACCTGTTCTCACAAGAGCTCGCTACCGCAAGATCATCTTTCACCTACTACTCAAAAGCTCGCCAACCTCATGGTTAAGGTATCAGCTGTACTCATAAAATAATTCAGATAATATATTAATCTCATGATTGTAACCTGTCTAAGAGTGCGTATCCCTGGCTGCATGCGTCGCGTTTGTCTGGCGTTCAGCCAAACAATATGACGTCATACGCAGCCCAGATGGAACATTAAAAACACGAAATTTGGTCTTTTGCTTTGGAGAGCTTTGAAGAGTCGCCATACACAAAACAAATTTGGGTTCTGGGGGGTGGCACCCTGGGGAGGTCAAGGAATGACAATTGTAGTGTTGATCTTCGATTTATTCGATTTCCACATAGATCGTGTCTTGAGAGGACGTTCACTATATTGACCATTCTCAATCGACTTGAGAATGGTCCAGGACGGACCGAAACGTCGTCGTCCCTTCACCTTCTAGTGTGTGGTCTGGTCAATATACTTAAGCCATGTTATTGTGACTCATCGCCTGCACGTTCACTATATCCCAGAGTCTATACACTATACTCGCTTTTTCTAACAACCCACTTAAATAAAATATGTGTAGTGAGGATCTTGCAAAGTGAAGAGCCTCACTATATACTATTTTCAGAGTTAAAGGAAACACGGTATGCTTTAGGACTTTTAATAGTAAAAACCATAATACAAAGTACAATACAATTATGGTAATATAAGACTAAATAACTACAGAAAACTTACAATAAAGTTAAACGTGTAAGTCAAGCTCTAGGCCTAGCTAGGGTGGAGGGAAGGGACCCAATTGGGCTAGGAGGGTTGGCCCTGTTCTTCATACCATGTCTCTCAACTGGTCATGTATGCAGGCGAGGAGTCACAATAACGTGGCTGAAGAATGTTGACCAGACCACACACTAGAAGGTGAAGGGACGACGACGTTTCGGTGCGTCCTGGACCATTCTCAAGTCGATTGTCTTGAGATTGGTCCAGGACGGACCGAAACGTCGTCGTCCCTTCACCTTCTAGTGTGTAGTCTGGTCAACATGGTCATGCATGACATACGAGCTGAGGTAGCTGTCATTTTCCTGGTAGAGAAGATTAATATGCATAGTTACTGTATGAAGTGTTTGTGCCTAATACTATGGCCCATACTTCCCCTGGGGTCCACCCTGATCCCCAAGGGTTCAGGGTGGATTCATTACTGTATAGTTCAATTACTCAGAATTATCATTTTACACTATATACACCATCACTGATACTGTATTTATAATCCTCACTAACCAACATGTCGGTCACTATAATAAATCTTCACGACAAACCATCTCTCTATATGTATTACCTTCACTACACTCGGTCACTATCATGGCAACGTCCTCGCCACAACGGCCGACCAGTTGGGCTCCCCAAAGCACGCACACGTCGGTGATTAAAAAAAAGAGCCCTAAGATCCAGCCGGGGAGCGCAGAGGCTCCCGGCACAGAGGTGGTGACCCACCAGGCGCTCTACCCACATGCCAAGTTTGGCGTGGCTGGCTCCTAAACTCTGGTCAGGCACTCGCTACACAGACCCCTCACAGTACTTAACCTTTTTATGCAAGATCCCCTTTTTATCCCTTTCACCAGACGTTATGGAACTAGGAGTGTTCCCCCATAATCAATATACAAAATGTGTACTGGTGCACTCGAAAAAGTCCAAGTTTTGTACTATTGGAGTACTGAAAGATACTACAAAAACCCAACCTGACCAATCGCCTATATAATCGACCCTCTTAATATAGGCAATGATAAGACGTATAACCAATTTTAGGCCTACTGCAGTACATATATGTACTGTATTAGGCCTCGGAGAAGGCAATGCCAATAGTGAAAAACGTGGACATATTTGGGAGGTACAGCTGTCCACATTCTGGTCATGTATTCTAAAATAGATAAATGTTCTATAACGTTTGTTGGACAAGTTGTTTTCGCTGCCGAGGTGCCCATCCCCTTCCCCCACCCCCATGGCTGCCCTGGTGGGAGTGGTGGGGAGTTGTTAGGGGGTGTTGGTGGAGGAGGTCGTTGTGATAATGGTGGTAGTTCGGTGTGGTGGTGGCGGCTGGTGGAATTGGTGGTTATTGAAGAAGTGGAAGACTGTATTATGGGAGTTGGAGGGGGTCTAGTGGGATGGTAGTATTGTGGGTGATGGTGGTAATAGGGGTGATCATGGAGGTAGTATAGTTTATAGTAATGGTGGGGGGAGGGTTATGTTGGTTGTGATGGTGACAGTGGGTGTGGGGTGATGTTACTGCCTGGCAGCCTTGCCCCAGCATGGTTATCACTGGTGAAAGTTGTGACCCCAGGTCCACCTCATATGTGCCTGTTCTTAGGTATTTTGGGTTTGAGAAGATTTGGTTCCAGTTCTTAGGCTTCTGATTCTGGCTGTCGGCAGTCTGAGAACGCCCGGCGTGCGCATATGTCGTTCACTGCCATGCACTGATAAACTGTGCATAACATAGGGTCTCGGTAGTACAGATTTCGTTCTCGACTCTAAATTTCAACCCATTCTCGACTCAAGTCCATTACATCCAGCGGTCGACCCCACAGACCCATTCATAAATTTTAACATGCTGTTCATTCAAAACAGGAATTTTTTAAAGTATAAATTATAAAATATTAGCATATTGTGCATATTTAAGTTAGGTGTTTAGGTTCTGTTGACGATTATTTATATTTGTAGTACGTGGGTGAAGCATTTACAGCGTTGTGGTTTGAACAAAATTCGTCAGTGAAGCAGTTGTTCCGGAAGTGTTCGAACGAAATCAGTCGAGTCGTGTATATACAGTTTTCAGCCCGTCCTCCAAACAAAGATCCAAAAGTGATTCCATGCACCTGCCAAACCCCCTGTTTATGAATGAAAAGCGGTTTATACACGACTCACAACTGCTGACGTTCGAACATATCCGGAACAAGTGCTTCACTGACGAATTTTGTTCGAACAACGCTGTAAATGCTTCACCCACGTACTACAAATACAAATAATCGCCAACAGAACCTAAACACCTGACCTAACCTAACCTATGCCTATTTATACACAATATGCTAATATATTATAATATTAATTTATACTTGAGAAAATTCCCGTTTTGAATGAACAGCATGTTAAAATTTATGAATGCGTTTGTGGGGTTGACCGCTGAATGTAATGGACTTGAGTCGAGGACGGGTTGACAGTTTTTCATTCATAACGGGTTTGGCGGGAAGCTTTTTGCTAAATCGGTGTGTATTACATCAGCGTTTTCTATGGCATCTAAAGCCATGATCCAGCAATTGTGATAGGCAAGAACGCCCAATTCTGAGCCCATGTCCAGATAATATGGAGATGCTGTGATTCCATGTAGTATTCCATGCGATTCCATCTTACTTAACACTTTCAAAGATTTTTGTGTATGATGTTAGTGCTGTAATTTTTTGCCTCTGCCTTATTTCCTCCTTTATGGAGTGGTGCTATCTCTGCTGTTTTTAGTAAGTTAGAAATAACACCAGTATCTAAGCTCCTTCTCCAAAGAATGTTAAGGGCCTGTGATAGTTTGTTTTACAATTCTTGATTAATAAGGAGCTCCAAGAATCAGGGCCTGGTGTAGAATGCATATGCATACTGTCTATCTCTACTTCAAAATCCAGTGGGGTTAGTGACATGACATATGATTTGATGTTGGTATCTCATGAAGAATTCGTTTGAGTTATCAATCTTCAGTGTGATAGTGGCTCACTGAAAACGGAGTTGTACTGTTCCCTTAGTATTTCGTTCATTTATTTGTTGTCATGTGTAAGTTTCATCTCCTTTGTGCAGGGGCCCAATACTAGATACAGTATAGCTTTTTGGTAGTTTTGTATAGGAGAAAAGTCTGTACGACCATGGTCTATATGGTCAGGCTCTGTATGGGAAAAATTTGTGACCACGGTCCTTGTGGTAAACTTGGTACAGTATTTATAAAAATATACATAAAAGAATGTCCAAAGTTGGATGCCAGACTCTTGGGGCTAGTTTCGCCCAACTTTTCTGAATTACACATTGGTGGTAGGCGACAGTCATAAACAGGTTTCGGTCAATCCCAATGCCCTCTTTAATATGATGGGCTCCTATTGTGACTCCCAATGACTTCATAGAAGTCTTAAATGGAGGTTTAGTTTTAATTTTTCAAGTTCTCGGCTGTTCATCACGCATATAACAGAGCCACAATATTGTTACACTATTGCATCAAAGTAACACCAGTAAAAATAATGTTGAGGTTGTTGTTTGCCGAGTGCATATATTCCATGTTCTGAGAGAGGAAAGAGATAAGTTGAAGGGAAAGAGTGGGTAAAAAGGGAGTGGAATGGGATTTAAGAGGTGGAGGGGAAGATTTGGTGAGGAGTGAGAGGGGGAGAGACCCAGGCACTGTCTGTACCTCATCTAGTACCTAATAAACATGGCAGAAGATATTTGAACAAAATGTTTGTTCACCAGGTGCGGGTGGAGCAACGAAGAACCGTCCTCCTGCCTTTACCATGGGCAGCCGACATGAACCGAAACTAGACAAGGCTGGGCCAGGACCTGGTCAGTACAATGTTACTGGCCTCTCAAACAAAGGTTGGTTAATTACCTGTTACTGTATTTTGTTTAGCACTAATATGCTTGGCTGCACCTTGCATAATTGTCTTAACCAAGTTCAATTGACATCCAAACCAGTTTGGAAATTTAGGTGATGTTAAGCCAGTCTAATTCTCCCCACAGGTTCCACAACTTGAGGCCATCTCCATAACAACATATTAGGGTTGGCTGATAAAGTTTTCACTTGTATATTAGTTGTTGCACAAACTTAAGTACTCCACGCAGAACATATAAATGCATCTGTGAATGCATATCATTGTGCTGTGTTTCTGCAGTAGCCAGCATATTGTTCTTTAATTAATTTTTAAATATTTACAGTTGAAATTACATATACATTTTATTTCACTAAAATATTAAGAATGTCACATCGTACACAAGACGATTTTATAACCAACCCAATCTAACAACTTGGCCCAAATTGATCTTGTCTAGCTGAGCTTAACACAACCTAACCAAAGGAAATATACATCCTAACCTAACTATATACGGTTTTGACAATCTGAAAGAGCCTTGTCGAACCGTCTTGTGTACCATTTGACCAGTGTCCCCTTAAGAACTGGGTTAAGCCTCTAGTTATCCTTCTAGGGAAGGACGAGCCAGTGGCAGCCTCCATGCACATCAAGCCTAAGGATCCGAGGATGTACATTACACCAGCCCCTTGTGACTACTCCCCGGACAAGGCTGAGGCCAAGGTCTTGGAAGCCTCCCCAAGCTTCTCCTTTGGTGTCAAGACTGAAGATGGAAGGCCTTCTGATGCTCCAGGTAAAGGCTGCTCACCAGCGTATATATTGTTACATGTATTCATCTTTGTGCAGAGGCCCAATACTAGATGTAGTTTTTTGCTACTGTAGTTTTGTATAGGAGAAAAATAGGAGAAAACTCATAACTGGCAGTCTACATAAGCAACTGTTCTTAATACTGTATAAATATTCTTTGATACGCTGTCAATATTTTAAAATTAAATTATTCTTTGACATGCTGTAAATCCAAACCAAGACTTGGTAGGACCCTTAAAAGATAAGACCAACCTAGTTATGATAGATGATAAAAGGGCAGCCAACACACTCTGAATACTTTATATCAGCATTCACACTAAACAACATCCCAATGCTCACACAGATGAGCATCTTCACCACACAGAAGGTGGTGAAGAGCGCAAATTAAGGGTTTTCCCAAAACATGTTGAACAATCGGGAAGAGCATTGACAAACTAACAATATTTAAAAGTTCCAGATGTCGATGAAATTCAATCCAAAGTTGTAAAGGAACTGGCAGATGAACTGTGTCTACCACTGAAACTCCTTTTCAGAAAATCTCTGAACCAAGGGACAGTTTCTCTAGATTGGAAATGTGCAAATATCACCACTGATAAAAAATTAAAAATAATAATAATAATAATAATAATAAAAAAGCTTGGCAGAAAATTACTGTCCAATCAACTGGACCTTGCATATCTGCAAACTTGTGGAGAGAATCCTAAGGAAAGGAACATTCACAGTCTCGCCATGAACAATCCAGTAAAATCAACGCAATATGGTTTTATTAAAAAAAAAAAAAGTCCTGCCTCACAAATCTATTCAGGCAAAGGCCTTCCAGTAGATTTAATATACATGGACTTTGCAAAAGCTTTTGATAAGGTACCACATGAAATACTAGCAAGGAAATTAGAAGCACTTTGAGTAAAGGGTAGAATACTGTACTAGAATGGATAAAACAATGATTAAAACAAAGAAAACAAAGGGTTGTCTTAAATGGAAATGAATCTGACTGGAAAAATGTGATTATTGGGATACCACAAGGGTCAACTTTGGGGCCAACCATTTGTCATGTACATCAGTGACACAGATGAGACAAACCACATCATCAAATTTGCAAATGACGCGCAGATCTATGGTAAAGTAGGAAGTGAAAAAGATTGAAGCTTTACAATCTACAATCTGTTTCTTTACTCTAGCTTTCTACACAAGCTCCACAAATGGTCAGAAGACTGGCAAATGCTTTTTAATATTGAAAATCACAAGACCTTGCATGTGAAGCATAAAAAATGCACATCACAACTACCAAATCAACACATTACCTTACAGCAAATTGATCAAGAAAAGGACCTTGTAGTCAGAATCCATCAATCACTATGAGATACACAACAAGTGGCAGCTTTAGTAAAAAAGCCAACTAAACTCTAGGACTAGTCAAACAAACCTTTGACATCAAGGATATGATGGTACAACTGGTATAAATTTCTGGTGCATCTACACTTGGCTTATTGTATCCATGCATAGAGGCCTCATCTTCAGAAAGACACATCTGCTTTAGAGAAAGTTCAACACCAGGCAACAAAAATCGTTTTAGAACTAAAAGCAAGTCTACTTTCAAACCAGGAATGGTTGAAGACCACAGGGTTAATGACTTCAGACCAGACATGACAGGGCAGTACCCTGAAGTACTGAACAATTTGGAGAATATTGATCCAGACCACTTCTTTAAAAGGGCAGATATAGCACAAACAAGGAGCAATGGTTTAAAGCTCAATAAACCACAATATAGGATGGAAAACAGGAGAGTTTTTCACCCATAAAGTTATAAACCCATGGAACTGCCTACCTGCCAAAGTTGTAAAACCCAAAACACTGCTGAGCTTAGAGGTCCAGCTGAATAAAATCAGCACAAATGGGGGTGCAGAGACCTTTTGACAAGCTGCTGACTTCTTGCCCTCTTGTAGACACTAGAGATAGTGGCCCTCAGGCACCAGTAGTATAGTTGGGTTCATTCCCAACTAGCAATCAGGAATTCCGGGTTTGAATCTCGGGTTGGACAGAAATGGTTTATCAGTTAGTGCCAGGATAGGTTTATCAGTGTAAGAAAATAAGTTTATCTAAATGAGGCAAGGAAGAAAAAAAACAGTTTAACAACCTGCAAGTACTGTACTGTGTGCAGCCAAGATTTCAAGTATGGATGTAGGAATACTGGAAATGGGTCCAGGATATTTTTATAGAAAAGTCTTCCAGGGTTGCCTTGCTGGTAATGGAAGGCGTCACGCATACATCAATTTTTAATACTTAAAACATTAAGCACTGATTTAGAAGTGTTATAGGAGAATAATTGATTAACCAAAACATTTTTGTAACAGCTCCAAACAGCTATAACATACCATCCCTGCTGGGTTCCACCAAGGAAGGCTCCAAACATTCAGCCCCAAGCTTTACTATGTCTGCACGGCCTCTGCCTGATGAAGACAAGATGAAGGTGCCAGGCCCTGGTTCTTACAATGACTCCACAGTAGATAAGTACAAGACTGTCAAGAGCCCCAGCTTCAGCATGGGCCAGCGAACCACCATCCCTTCTGATCACACAATGAAGCCTGGCCCTGGTGCACATTGCCCCGAGAAGGTACAGTATTGTCTATTAATAAAGATGTTATGGCATTGTATACAGCATGATAGAGATCACTTGAATATGAGCTCATGATAGATTATAATAGTACAGTTACACTTCTACTATGAAAGGTTTGTTCTGCTTAATTTTTGTAATGTATGAAATGCACATGGCAAGCTTGAAATGAGACATAACTTACACATAATGCTTGGCACTATACCCTCTGGCACTCTGCACTGCATGTAACCTTCGTGTTCAGTATCAGCCCTCCGGTCCCAAGTTCACCATGGCTCCCAGACCTGCTGACGAAGTGGACAAAATGAATATCCCAGGGCCAGGCGCTTACAACTCTGGTGATCTTGATAAGTGCAGAGAGAAACAGCCAGCCTTTACTATGTCTCCAAAGACCAACCTGCCCACTGATAACAGTCCAAAGCCTGCACCAAATGCTTACTCTCCAGAAAAGGTGGGTAGTGTGCTAGAGGGTATAAAATGACACAAATGATCTTGGACCATATAAATAGGAGATAAGATCCACACACACACAGTTTTTAGAAAGGAAAGTTAGAATACATACAATGAAAGGGAAAAATTATTCATTAAACGATAAATGTAGCCAAGCAAGAACATCGAAGGTTTTTAATTGTAAAGTAAATTTCAAAGGAATGAGTGCATAGCTTTCAAATCCTCATCTCGGTTTATATTATTTGTCATTCTTTAACATATAAAATGTGGAACAACTTTTTTGCTAAAAAACACTTAAGGCATGAACTAGTCATATAGGACAAGGATTACTTCATTGGCTTATTTGACAAAGATGTTGTAAATTTCATAATTCTTAATTACACAAGGTTAACCATATAAAAGGGAAGGGTAAACAAATATCAGTACCCATATGATGTGGATCATAAAGTAATGTGTGAGGGAGAACACACTGGGGCTCCTCCTCCCATGTTGTCAAGGCAGGTTTTTTTTTTTTTTGTGAGGGGGTTGGGGGGGTGGAAAGAGGGTCTCGCTGGGTTTTTTCCATTTGCAAGACAGGCTCAAATTGTATTAGCTGGTCTTCTATGAAGTATTCCTCACACCATTATTAGTCGTATCTTCCAGAGTTCTTTCATGCTCATCTTGCTGGTCGAGTTATGTTGTCAGTATAAAATACTGTTATCACCTGGCTAGGACTCTTCCTCTTAGAATATTTTGGAACCTCATATCTTCAGCCTTTTCTTCTTGGTAGGCTGATTGGTAGGCCAAATATATTTCTTATCTTTGCATTCCTTACTCCTGGCACTCTAACCTTAGTGTGCCATATTTGAACCTTGACAGCCACTTCCCACCAAGCTTCCTAATTTAGCATTCCTCAGCCATTAGTTCTGTTTTGAATATTTATTTTAGGTATTTACCATTTGTTTCAATTCACATTTTAACTTATACCAGTACAGTACAGTACTACATATTCACTCAATTTAACAACTTATTTGGGAGGGGGGGATATATACCTACTTGTTAAATCTGGGGCTCCACTAAACCCGGCATGTTAAAATGCCTGTAAATATTTAAATAATATTTAGGAGGGCAACAGAGGTCAATGACTCGGTAAATAAGGTTCCAGTTACTCGTGTCAAATTCAGCCTTTAAACCTTCAGAATGATAAATTAGAGGTTCTTAAATAGTGGATACTATGTCTTTATTACTTGTAATTAATCTACAGTATTTGCATTTGTGACTCACAGGAATAGTGATGTATTTTACTGGAGCAGTATTTACTACTAAAGGAAGAAGAATAAAACAAAATACATTATATGTAATGTGGGCATGTTATGGTAATAGTGCCAAATTCACCACAAGGGCCAATGAGGTGGACACCCTATTGAAGCTGGCAAAACATACAGCTATGTGCATGTTTATTGCAGCCTTCAGGGGTTCTAGCCAACTTCGATACACCACAGCAAGGGTGTGTGCATATAAATCTTTACTAGAAGTATTAATCATAGTGTTTAATGCTGCAGCTTTCAAGCCTGTATGTTTTAGGTCAGTGAGACTTTCACCAGACATTTGTTCCAATATTATTGTAAGGTGCCTAGCAGAGGACCTATGAAACTGGCAACCTACTCAAGAATAAGTTCATTTTCTGAGCCTTTACTACGGTGCCCAAAACCAACTTACTGACATAAATAAAAAAGGCAGCACTCTGTGCTTATTCACTAGTTAGGGTGCCATTGGAGGTTGTAGAGGTTTTAAAGTGATGATCCACATAAGGAATCAATATGGACCAGACAGTACACACAGGGGCCTTGTGTCTGAATGGACAGCACTTGGGGGGTCAGTCTCAAGGGCCTGGGTTTGATTCCCGGCCAAGGTGGAAACAAGTGGGCAGTTTCCTTCACCCAGATGAAAGTTTACCTAGCAGTAAATAGGTACCTGGAAGTTACAGCTGCTATGAGCTGCTTCCTGAGGATATGTACATGTGTTAGAAGTATATGTAGTAGATATAATAGAGGAAAAAGAATGGTTAAAAAAGTGGGGTCCTGGAGCTAATAGCTTGATTCTGCAGATACAAATAGTAAATCCAAATATTAGATGCACTCACTCACACACACGCACACACACATGCATATAAAAAATTATTTTACATGCTCCTACTTTAAAAAAGTTTGTAATATACAGTACTTCATATTGTACTTATAATATACACATCATTTCTCATTTGAGATATTACTCTAGTTCATAATGCTTGGCTTTATATATACCCTCCCACACTCTGGACTGCATGCATATAACCTTCGTGTTCAGTATCAGCCCTCCGGTCCCAAGTTCACCATGGCTCCCAGACCTGCTGACGAAGTGGACAAAATGAATATCCCAGGGCCAGGCGCTTACAACTCTGGTGATCTTGATAAGTGCAGAGAGAAACAGCCAGCCTTTACTATGTCTCCAAAGACCAACCTGCCCACTGATAACAGTCCAAAGCCTGCACCAAATGCTTACTCTCCAGAAAAGGTGGGTAGTGTGCTATACTCTGCTGGAGGGTATTAGGTGACTGAAGATAAGGGATTGTTGGCCTTATTGAGGAAAAAATTGTCACACAAACATAAGCCAGAAGAATATACAATCAGGAACCACACAGTATTTACTGAAGTATGACATGAGAACAAAAGGAAACAGTGGTCAGTGCAGTTGGGTCACAGGCAAATGGTCCCAGGTTCAATTCCTGTGTCAGGACAGCAGCAATTTGGAAATATATCCCTTCACCTGATTTCTCTGTACACCTAGCAGTAAATAGGTACCTGGAAGTTAGGCAACTAATGTGGGTTGCATTCTGGAGGAAGCTCATTAATTGGCCTAGGGACCTCTTGCTAAGACTAATCAGGCTTCTTCCCTCCTACTAGAGAAAATTGAACCCCCCCCCAAAAAAAAATCACGTGTGTGTGTGTGTGTGTGTGTAGATTTAAAATTATATAATGGAATTGATAGTCATAAACTTGAGAGTGGACACAGGTGACAATACAAAAGTTTTAGAAGCTTTAAAATGAGTCTGACACCACACAGACTATATATATATACCCCACATACCAAGGGGTATGTCTTAACTATGCAGTAGGGTCCTGGAAAGGAATGAGACCACATGCAAGTGAACTGACAACTGCACAGCAGGTATACATACAAGAGTGACCTGAGCACAGAAAGAAATATAAATCACATTGCCATGCCATGAAGGATCAGAAAATGATACAGTACATATCAATAAGCAGCACATGAGATCACACAACATGAGAGAGAAGCACTACCATAAGTGCCACAACAGCAGTGAATAAGAAGCAACACCACAGCAAGGCATAAGAACAATACCACATTAACCACACAACAGCACACATTAACCACACAACAGCACACATTTGGGGACGGCACAGAATTGAGGACACTGGATCCAAGAGTCAATGCTCAATCCTGCAGGCACAAATAGGTGTGTACTATAAGAGGGATGAGGAATAACACATCTTGTATGCATAATAGTGGGTGGACAGGGAAGCTCAGGCAAGAGATGGCTGGTGTATTGCATAGTAAATAATAATTAAACAGTAGGAATGGTAAGAATAACTAATGAAATTATTAGTTTATTTGGCTTAATTTGCATTTATATATGTATGTGTTCACCTAACAGTAAACTGCTACCCAGGATTTAGGCAACTGGGTTGGAAGGTTTGGAAACTTGGAAGGTCAGTAGTGTGACCTTGGGGGTGGGGCTCCATACAAGCCTATTAAGTGTGAATGTATACATACGCAGGCTTCCTGTCCCTGGCAAAATTAATTGTTCTTGCAATGATGAGTTATCACTTGACATGATGAGCTAGTGTAAGTGAAGATGAATTGTATAACAAATTATTATATGGCATTACATAATTGTTAATGATCACATAACATGATGAGGCATCGCATGTCATGAGCTGTCAAAGAACATAATGTTCCACACGACATAATGAGATCGTATGACTTGCTGCGTTATTTAATGACATGATGAGTTGCATGTGTAAATACATAAATGTGAAGACAAATGTACTGTAAGACAGCATCACTTTGATTCTAGTATTCATCTCAGGATTTATTTACCAATATTATCATATTTCTGCAAAATATTAGTACCTGTATAGTAGTTTCTGCAGGTGAGAGTGAATCACCATGGACATAGCTGTCCATTATTACTTCCATGTATTATTTTCTATGTATACCTTAGAAAGTAATACTACATGTATTACTTTCACGTAGTTTTTTTCAATGCATTGCTTGCTTTTTAGATTCCTCATATTACATCACTTATGCTTAAATACTAAGTATTAGTAAGTTTAGTTCACTATTAACTTAACCCTATTAAACTCACTAAACTTGAGAGGATAAAGGCACATGCAAGTCCTTATTTATTTTTAACTATTTTATTTTAATAGCTTGCACATGTTTCCTTATATAAGTGAAAATAGTACTGATCTAATTTACTCACATGTCAGAGCTACTCCTAAATGAACATGATAGGTATGTAGGCAGTGTTGAGCATTATTCCCTATGGTTCAGTACGTGCCATCGGGACCCAAGTTCACCATGGCGCCCCGTGCTGTTGAAGAGATGGACAAGATGCAAGTGCCCGGCCCAGGCACCTACGAAGCTGGCAACCTGGACAAGAGTAGGGTCAGTTTACCAGCATTCACTATGGCACCAAAAACCAACTTACCGACAGACCGTACTCAAAAACCAGCACCCAATGCGTATTCACCAGAAAAGTCCGAGTCGGTAGGTGGCGTTAGAGAGAGCAAGGGACTTGAGGGTTATGAGACAGATAAGCAGGCACTGTAGATAATGAAGAAATGCCCAACTTTCAGAACTTATCTAATGTTATAGTGTATAGAGGAAAGTGTTAATGCTTTCCATTTTACATTATAGTGTGTGTACTATACAATACTGTATTATTTATTTAAAGTAGAACTTGTACAGTAGTTCACTTGTAGTTGCTGAGTAGATTCAGGTAAATTAGATGCCATTCAAGTTTTAGCATGGGTATGTTTGACTTTATATTTTAATCACATTGCAAATGGTAGGCCTACTATATAAGCAGTACCATGTATATTCAGTGTGTGTGTATATAATATATAATTATTATTATTATACACACATGTATGTCTTATTAAATATGACCTCATTGCTGGCATTGTTGATCTCCACATAGTACAGTATAAGCTTTCTATGCTTCTATTTTCTTACTCTCGGGATTAAGATGGGCAAACAAGTTACCGAAATCCATGGAAAAGAAACTAATGATTATTGAAGGGTACATTTTCTATGCCATTTCATTCCACTCTGGAACATCTTCAGGTAAGGATTAAATATACAAGGTCAACATTTTTCTTGATACACATGTAAAAAGAGATGGAATTGTATGGGGGTAATGTGAAGTAATCACACACAGGTAAAGAAATAGGGACATAATGGGGATGAATCCCCATAATGGGGATGAATTTGATAATGGGTGATCAAAAACTGCATAAGGCGGTGAGCAGAGAGAACTCGGTAGAGACATTATCTGGTGCTGTATGGCAAGGACTGGATTTGAGCATAGGCAAGGTATCAAAGTCGTTACTCTGTATATATAGGGTGGGTCTCTCCTTTTATGAGTATAGCTTCCAGTACTATATTTGCAGTCTTCTCTGGTCAGTGGTGACCAGAGAAGACTCTGGGCTGGTAAGGGCTCTGTTGACACACAGAGCCCTTACTCATTGTTCTGACTGGCATAACATCCACAAGGAAATGGACAGAAGCCTTCAAGTGTTAATAAACAACGAATACACAAATAGAGAATCCAACACCCATATCAGAAGATATTTAGAAAAATGGTACAGTATAACAGAACAGAAACAACCCTTTCCATAAAAGTATTACAAATTTACTATGAGCTCACAATACAAAATTGAAAAATAATTAAAAATATAATTTCAAATTGAGTAAAACCGACAGCCCAGACCAAAGACTGGAATTCATTATTTACTGCAAAACAAAAAAAGACTGCTGATTTAATAATTAAGAACAGGCCCAATAAACAATACAACCCTCCAAAAAGCAAACATGGTATACCAGTTCACATGCTCCAATGAAGAATGTCACCTTCGATTTACTTACATTGGTATGACCACCACAAAGCTTTTGAGAAGACTGACCTGCCATCTACAAAGCTGGTGCCCCTGGAAACCATATACAAAATGTACATAACATGCACTAGGAACATACTACTGGAGTTGAAAATACAATAATCTTGGCATCCACTGCTGACCAGAGGAGACTGCAAATATATTACTGGAAGCTATATTCATTAAAAAAAGAGACCACCCTAAATATACAGAGTAACGACTTTGATTCCTTGCCTACGCTCAAATCCAGTCCTTACCATACAGCACCAGATAACATCTCTACCGAGTTCTCCCCGCCCATTGCCATTGGATGCCAATGTTTGATTGGCATCCATCCCCATTATTTCTGTTTCTTCACCTGTGTGATTATTCTCTTTTTCCACATGCATATTGATATATATTTACACCTTGTATATTTATTCCTTACATGAAGATGTTCTAGAGTGGAACAAAGCATTGTAGAAAATATACTCTTCAATAATCATTAGTTTCTTTTCTATGAATTTTGGTAACTTGATTGCTCTTCTTAACCCCAAGAGTAAGAAAATAATTAAAAGCATAGAAAGCTTATAAGATCAACAATACTAACAATGTAGTCATATTTACCCAAATAGGCTTAAAAAAGCCTGCTGTCCAAGTATACAAATATGTATACTTATACATACAGTAAACATGGCATGCTGCATATAAACTACATAAATAATGGTCTAAATAATAATGAGCGTCTGAAGAAATGTGACTAACTGACTTGACAGACAATTCATCACAAATTCAAAACATGTTAAGGAAGTAACACACTGATGCAAGTTCCATTGAGCTAAAACGATGCTTACAGAATAAGTGATAAACTATATGCTTTAACTTAACTAAAATATTAAGACAAGTTTCTCGAGTTATATCTGTATCTATCTCAAAATCTCATCCAGTAACAAATCTCAACATTCATTAGAATTAACAATTAATTACTTATAAACGTTTCCAACCTTCAGTCATTTTTAATACATATTAAATATGGAACAAATGGATTAATAAAAGTATAGATGAACTCCTGTGTTATCAGTGAATCTGATCACATTGAACTAAATTCAAAATATATTTTCATGTCCTCAGTCGGAGACCAAGACTACCCCACAGTTCAGCTTTGGAATCAAGCACTCACAGTATTTGGGAAAACTACGTGACCAGTAACCTCCATACAGCTGTCTACCAATGACCTGGCATAGCTGTCTCCACCTGCCTCATGTCTCCCAGGGGAATTTACACAGCTGTGTCTACCTGCCTCTTATCTCCTAGCGATCTTGATAGCTGTCTCTGCCTATCTCCCAGCAATCCTGACAGCTGTCTACCTGCATCCAGTCTCTACAGTGATCTTAAAACAGCTCTCTCCACCTGCCTCCTGTTTCCCTGTGGTATTTACCCAGCTGTCTACCTGTCTCCCAGTGGTCCTGACACATCCGTTTCCTGCCTCCCAGAATCTCTGACACGGCTGTCTTTATGCATAGTCTGTCTACCACCACTGAACGGTTCCTCCTGTTAAAGAATATAGTGATCCCAATTGAAAACCAATTGGTTAGAGGACTTGATAATTGTTATATTGTTACTTTGATTAGGTTCCTTTTTAGAGTTAATTATAAAAAGAAACTGGTCAAACATAAAATTTGTATGTGTCCAATCTAGCAGATTATCTTAACTAATACGTGAAAACCACAGTGTATTCTAACTAGGAACAAGCATCTTTTCAGAATAGAGAATTTGAGAGACAAATTTAATGCAAGTAATGGCAACTTTAATGGATATTCCACCACAGTGTTCTAAAATTAAGACAGAAAAAGGGGCTAACCATAATTTATGAAACTTTAAATATACTTTCATATCATTATTTTAGTACTAGCCACTCAAATATGGCCTCACTACTCTTCTTGTGTACATTTTCTTTATTGAATTGGGATCACTATAGTTGAGCATTGTTTGAAAATTTTAAACAATATAAAGAACATTATTTTTTGTTTTATTATTGCATACAGCATGGAATATTATCATTTGCAACAAATATGTGAATATTTTAAGTGCACTTTTATTGGTCTTGAAAGGTCTTTTTTTTTTTTATTCCTGGTGATAAGAGTCGATAGATCACGAGAATCGGCACTTGGCAGACAAGCTCCTGTGCTTGACTCGCGCAATTTGGATGAGAATCTATGACAGCAAACTAATCATATACTTAAAAATTATCAGTACGTCTCGCATCGGGATTTTGTTTAAATCCTTTTAAAGAAAACAAAACTTTCTATGGCGAGAAAATTGAAATCATTTATACAGTAATTATCATTAGAAAAAGCTCGAGTATTAATACTCGATTACATTTAATGTTTTTAAACCTTCCTAGAAGCATTGATTGTGTTCCTAAACACAAGTTTCTTCGGGCTACAACTTGGCCTTATACTTATGAACTTGTCTCTAAAAGTTAATTATTGAGTCAGTACCTCACAGGTTAAGTTTGAACTACTTTCCAGGATACGAATATAAAAAAATTTCATATCTTCGACAGTGTGATGTCATAATATAGGAATGTCTTGCATTATCAACACCGAGTTTATTACTGAACTAAGTTTTTCTACTTAATTGCAACATTTTGGCTGGTATCCAAAGTACAGCAGTGCACTGTCGACAGTTTTATGTATCTCTTAGATCAAGGCTTCTCTACATTTGGACCTAGAATTTTATTCATTGACGACCGATTTTATTAAATTATGGTGCACCAGCTTCTTACCAACACACATAGGAATAATGAGATTTTTTTTTTATTAAGCAGATGCTTATAAATATTAAATTTTTTAATATACTTTTTGTAAAACTGTAGAAACATTTTACATTTGAAGAATTAATATAAATTATTCTACAAGAATTGTTTTTCAATTGCAGTACAGTACTGTAATTACTTTAGTTGTAACATGTCGGTCATCTATTATGCATGGATTAATATGTACATTATGATTATACGTGCATTCTCTTGTCTTGTAGTGCACATCATGCAAACTATCAACTTTATATTTATTATTACAACTTGAGTTGGACACTATTCTAAAGAAAATAGTCCATCATATATATATAGTTTTATTGTATGTATATATTATATTCAGCTTTAAAAATGTGCCAGAATAATGATAAATAATCTTGTTATAACCATGCAAAATTATTTGTACTACAGATTGTATCTGCAAAACTATATTAAATAGTATACAGAATACTTATTAAATCTACCTATGCAATTTTGATAATTTTGAGTGATAATCATGTTTTATTATGGATGCCCTCTTGTGTTGGAATCATTTATTGCATAAAATGCTCAAATAGGTGCTAGAGTTCCAACCAAGAGCACAATTCTTTATAGAAATTGTAAAGTTACCTGTGTACTGAGCAAACAAAGGGGTCTAAGTAAATGGAGATGTGTTTGCCATGCTTATTGTGATAGATAACATTAATGTGACTTCATATACCATTGGTATAGTCATCCCACCACATGATAAAGCACTTTTGTATCGGCTCGTCGCATTCTCCGTTCCATGACCTTTAAGCTTTGTCCGGTGCCCCATCTACCTACTCTAATTTTCCTCCCTCCCAGTAATCACTTTTATCCATAATTATTATTAGTAGTATACCGGGTATATAAACAAAACTTAACATTTTCTCAGTTATATTGTAAAAACAAAAATGAAAAAAAATGCTTGTAATGCAATCAAAATAAATGGGGACAAAAGTTAAGAGCTTCTCTAAGGTGAATTTAGTGTGACTAACTTTCATGATGACTTGTTTTCTTTATATGCATATAGCTACATGGGCACCACAAAACAATCATTATGCCCAACTGATATTCACATACAGTATTGGCTTGTTTCTCAACCTATTCTTAGTGTTAGCATTTTTATTTTTCAAGCTCATAATTCCAGTTACATTATAATATTGCAAGTTAGATTCAGTTACTTGTGTGGTTTATTGTCTATTGAAAGTGTCAACCATGTTGCTTCATTCACCTCACTGCACGTGGCACAAGCTCATCAGTAAAGCTATTTTCATCTACAGTGTTTTTTATTTCCCCTTTAATCTGAGCTCAAGTAATAAGTTACTAGATACTAGACTGGACCACATTGAAATGAAAAAGACAATGTGAAGAAATTATCTGGGAGTTGATTAATAAGCATCTTAAAACAAAAAATGCATAAATGTATAATAGATGGCATATAAAATACTTGTATTTACTTCTAAAAGCACTCTGCACGATATCAAAGATTGTCAAGGACAATCCTGTACTTTGGGTTGTATTGAGGTCCATTCACTAGATCGGACTACTTGCCTTTCCCAGGATACAATAGCTGCCTAACTTCCAGCTACCTATTTACTGCTAGGCGATCAAAAGTATCAGGCGAAATGAAACATGCCCAACCATATTTGTCATGCCCAGGGATTAAACCCAGGATCCCGGATTATGCCTGCTGTGCACTATCACAGACAGCAGAAGCTACCCATACCCATCCAAGGATGATACACAAGAGCTCCCATCACCACATTAAGGCAGCATCCTTGATGTGGTGTCCCCTGGTAAGTGAGACTCATGTTGCCTCCCACCCATTTTATTCAATTGTTCCTGTAGATAATATTAGACAAATCTTAAAAATCTTTAAAGATAAGACATTATTAAATGGATAACCACATACCTGTCTGATTCTGAAGATCGTCTCTGCAGTCCAGTCTCTGACCAGTCCTCCTGGTTGGGGGTCTGGTCGACCAGGCTGTTTGATGCAGCTGCTCACAGCTTGATGTATGAGTCACAGCCTGGATGATCAAGTATTCTTTGAAGGTGTTTGAACAGAGAGAGGTCAATCAGTTATGCCCCTTATGTGTAGAGGGAGAGTCTTGAAAGGTCTTGGGCCTATGATGAATGTGATGTTGGCAACAGTTTTATGATGGAGGCATATTAGACACTTTTAATGGAGAATATTATATTTTTCATATGAAACATGTTTGCACATGTGATGAAGACAAAAACCAAGTTCATGAATTTTACAACAGAGAAATATAACTTAAGTTCTGACATCAGGAAGGCAAGGACGTTAATCTTAACAGCATAAAGTGCAGACAATGTTGCAATACAATCAATCCTGATGTGCAACATTTATTCCACTTATCTTTAAATTTCACTGATATATAAAAAATATACAGTATAACATTATACAAAATACCTTGACAATATTGTAAGTGATAATTTCCGATTTAACGAGCTATTTTATCTCGGAAGGCATTCGGGTCGATACATACTGTATTATGCAAGTTCCACATTCAACTACCAATAATTTCTCTTGGATGATTATAGTACTGTATTCTGAAACTGCAAACTTTTTTCAAATTATGCATCATAATAATTGAGAGAATTAAACTGGAAATATCATCAATTACAGATTTGGACTTCACATTTACAATGGCTATTGTTAATGAATGCTCGGGTATTAAGCTCGAATCGATGCCAACACACCATAGTTAAATTAAACCTTGTTATTAAGAGGTCGTGAACAAGTATTTTATATTAAAACATGTGTTAATAATGTATTTATGTTTAGTAATAATTAACATTTAGTGTTATGGGAGTATTATCAAAATAATGTTTGCACGGAACATACTGATACCTTACACACAGAAATCACAATGGCATGATGCATCAAATGAACAAATCCACAAGGGCCGTGACGAGGATTTGAGCCTACTTCCGAGAGCATCCCAGATGCTGCCTTAATCGACTGAGCTACGACATGGAAAAGAATTGCAACCGGGAAATCATTTTGATTTACCAACGGATCCTGCAGTCTCTCCGAGACACAAACCAGGGTTTTACACAACTCCCCCATGCACTCGAGCTATGTCAGGCTGTTCTACCTCTTCACCCTTACTTCATTATTCACAGAAATCACAATAGTGTGATGCATCAAATAAACAAATTCACAAGCCGTGATGAGGATTCGAACCTCGTTACGGCCCTTGTGACGAGGATTCCAAGTCGTAGCTCAATCAATTAAGGCAGCGTCTGGGATGCTCTCGGATGTAGGTTCAAATCCTCGTCATGGTCCTTGTGGATTTGTTCATACCGAGAGCTTTTATATCAGTTATGTGCTTGTCATTTAACTCTTGCTAAGTAAGAAGTAGAAATATATTAAGTAAAAAATTATATCTTTTCGATATGAAATTTTTGTTTCTTCAGCGAGTCTTGATCATGATGCTGGCTACTACCCACTCCAATAACTTATGGATAAAAAACACCCAATAAAAAGACCTAATTGTCTAAATCACCAACATACAAATTACAGTATACACTTTAAGACATCAGTATATACTTTCTTAAGAAATAATGGATTCAATTTAAATTTGCTTAAAATACTGGATTCAGTTTTATATTTAAGAAAATTATAATTTGCTTTTCTTGTCAAATCTGAAACAACAAAATTGGTCATCACATAAGAGTGAAATGCAGGCAAGCATTGCCTGCTTGCCTGCATTATATAAAAAACGTCATTTACAAACTTCAATTACCCAATAATACCATACATATACAGTAATAAATTAATGACTGCTTGAAAATTTCACTCTAAATTAAAATATCCTAAATTACCTTATCGCAAAAAAAAATTCTTTAAACTATACTGTATGTAGGTTCTTAAGAGTAATGTCTTTAAACTTACACGATGCAATACCTGTACACCATGACTAAAATGTTATAATTCATTTATTATACCTTATATGAACACCTATAATGGTATCCAATAATATACTGCAGCTACGGAATAACTGTAACACTATACACAGCACCATGTATAATGACATACATAATATATGTAAAACCTAATGAGTGAACATGATGCCTTCTTAGCACGCAGATTCTGGTCCTCGGTGTTTTCATTTACCAACATAAATCTGTAAAAAAATATTTAAAAAAAAGATAATGATCTAGACACATAAAAGACTTGTACTGTAAAGAAAATATACCTGAAATTTAATTTTCATGTTACAATTCTAAAGATGTGTAACAGTTAAATTAGGTAGCAAAATATATCAAATTACAGTAATTTATAACATTAAACATTTCCTTGACAACACATGAGAGACATGCAATGCATTTTGTTGAAAGTAAATTATGAACAGTACAAAATGCTTAGGACAATTTCTCTTTATGTCCATATAAAAATACAGTAGTTTGACTATGCAAGTGTTACAAAAAGTCAAAGTGGTTAGGCTCATGTTGAAATGCACTTCAAAACCGAGTGATAAATATAAACATTATATTCACTATTGGTAATGATACAAAAGAGAAGACACCTGCCGCCGCCGCCTCCTGCTGCTGCTGCTGCGTAGTGTTAAATGTCTTATTGCAAGTGGCCATTTGCTAGTCTTGTTGTAACTAATGTTAATACATGTGATACATAGGTAAATACATGTGAGACATAAGTAATATAATTTGCAGCAATAAAATAAAAGTATAACTGCAATGTGAAGATTCCATTCAATCTTAATAAAGATGACATTTTCATCATACAATGGCCCTCTTATCATAAAAATAGGTTTGAACCTAACATAGTACAGTATTGAGGTTCTAAGAGTATACTCTAGGTCATTAGACCTTACACAATATAATGCGTGCACACATGACAATATAACAACTTTAAACCATGACTATGAAAGCTATGTTGAAATTGTTATACTGTACCCAAATTCTCACACAAATTGAGGCATGAATGGACATTATTACATTACCAATGATTTACATAAATAATATTTGATATTTGTTAAAATATATATATATATACATATTTCAAAACCAACATGACCTAAAATTTGTTAATACATTTTGATATCATTTACATTAAAATAACATCAAATGATTTCATATTTGAAGTACTGTATTACAACATTCATGTAGGCAGGATGAAGCATGTGGCACTATAAAATGGTTAATATATTAAAATATCTCTAGTGCCACACTGTGGCTATGGAAGCACGTGGTACTGGGCATACACTTTGAGTTCAAATACCCAAGTATCAGATATGGCATGCATACATATATACATTACTTGTGCGTTAAGTTTTGTTTTCATATCACGGCAGAATTATGTGATACTATTCAAACATGCAACTAAAACATAAGATAAAATATTGCTAAGTGGTGCTGCTTGATCACAAAGATAATAAAATAAGATTAATGGAAGCCGAGTGCAAGTACATAAAATTGAGTATAATAAAGTACCGAATATACTTGTAAATATCTCAGGTACATATTAAACAAATCTATCGAGCATCAATAAAGAAAATTTGTTATATCCAAGATGCCAAGTGACAGCTTAAGCAGGAAGAGAACCACTTATGATTAACTGGAAGGTTGTATGTATGGTCGGATCATGCTTCTTACCATTGGATTGGAATATACAGGTAATCGAATATGACCAAGATTAATTTTTTTTTACAATAACAAGATTAATATTTTGTTTTAAGGTGAAACATACATCAAACTTTAAATACAGTACTGTACTAGAAAAAACTGTTTCAAAGCTAATGAAGAAGTGTAAATGTATCATGAAAATACATGTACTGTGCAGTGTTTTCTAAGCTTCTACATGGATATTTTCCTCAAACTTTTAAGTACCACAGGCCATCTCTAACTTGCAAGGAATGGTGACAAATTACAATCATGATATCCCAGGTACTATAGTGTTAAAACATGATAACTTGCAAACCGAGATAACAGTCACAATAGAGTCATGTGACGCACACTTGGCTCTGGGGCTCTTCCTACACACTGGAGCTCATAAATATAAATTACAGTAATAACAAAGGAACCGGACTGAGCTGCCAGGGCTGATATCTGTACTCACCTAGCTGTGCTTGCAGGAGTTGAGCTTCGGCTCTTTGGTCCCGCCCCCTCTTTTACGGGGAGGGTGAGGAGCTAACTAGTGGTTGGACTTTGACAAGTGAGTACATAATTCGAATCAGGGTTGCAAATGTTGCCAAGCAAGTATTTGTTTTGGTGCACTCTACCTTTTTGGTGTGTTTTCCCTTCAGTAATGTGAATAATGTAATACTAAATTCTCACTTCCCAATGTTTCCATTGAGGGGGCCAGACTGTCTAAGACCTGTCCATCACCTACCTAGTGATACTCTGGCAACTGATGCAGCCCTTCCAGACAAACAAGTTTCTATGCATTCTATCAGCAAAAATATAATTAGCAAGTGGTGGAAACCAATATGCAAAGGATTTATTGTGTAGCATTATTAATTGTTTAATTTCCCTTAACAAATTCAATAAACTACCAAACTGTACTATTGTAGCTAAATCGTTACTAATTTCTACATCTCTCTAAATGTACACTGCCCCAGTGAACTGTGGGATTACAAACACACAAGAAAAGTTAATATTAAGCCCAAAGCTTAATATAACAAAGTTTTGCACATGAAGCATGCTAAAGCAGCATCCAACAGTTGGTTGAAGGAGCCATCTCAGCTTTGGTAGTTAAAATTATACACTGTCACAAATTCTTGAGTCCCGTACAACAAGAAAACCTATTTTTGTTGGTACAATTTAAGTTGTATTTAAAAGGAATTGCCCAACTCTTAAGTGTTTTATTTGTATTTTTTAAACAAGGACAGCATTTAAAATATTGGAAATAGTAGAGATTTCCATAAAAATCTTTTGTACTTTATTATTCTTTTTTATTTTGCTATGAAAACTTGAAAACAATCAGATCAATGAAATATGACTCATAGGAAAGAATGAACAAAGTTATTTATATCAGATAGAATAATAGATTAGGGAAAATTATATCAGAAGTAATACTGTTGATGACTTTTGGTTGCATTTTTGGTAAAACATTCAAATTTCAAAACAAATTATTGACAAATATTTTTATATCTTTTTTTTCATTTTTTTATCTGACTTTGATGACATTTTTCACACATAAGAGATACCACAATTTTTTTTTTTAATATAAACATTCATGCAAATCTTGATACAGTACCTTGATAATTTCCATTATTGTACAAACAGTTAAGTGAGTGTACTTTTCTGTTCCCTTATGCCCTACATATTGTGGCATTTATGCTTAGGCCATTAGAAATATGGTTTCCTCTGCCTTATATTTTGAGGCATCGGTAGGTTTATGTAAAATCATGTTTCCTTATGCCCTGTATACTATAGCATTTACATTTAGGTCATCAGAAATATGCTTTCCTCTGCTTTTATATTTTGTGGCAACAATACAGTTATTGTAAAATTCAATATTTTAGTACTGTATACCATAAAAAGAAATGTGTTTTTAAATGCATCTTTAACATTATATAAACCCTGTAGTTTTCTATGATTCGTTTTATTGTTTCTAGTATGCTTCCTTGTGTCCATCGCTGCCTTATCTACCCATCTGGCATTTCTGTCGGATTCTTGGTGGGATTACGAAATGGGACTATTTGCTCTAACCACCTCCCTACTTGCCCCCTCTTTCCCTCTCCACTTCTTCTCTTCGGGTTTCCATGCTGGCTCTCTATATATCTCCTCCCTCTTCCTCGATTCACTAACAATAAATATGGGTACTCACCAAGTGTCCAGATGTTTCTCCACATATGATCCTGGAATAATGTCTAGGTGAGTATGGTGGTGTTAACTGAGGGTGGAGGTGGATGTTGAGGGTTACATGATCAATCTTCATGGTTACATGGAGGACGAACACAAAAGGCTTTAGTTTGAGCTCTCTTGGAAGCCCTCAATCATCCTCTTTGAGTGTTAATTGCCCCAAGCATCCAGATGTTTAGCATTTTTGAAAATGCTGCAAAATCTGTAAAATGACATCAGATCTTCTGTAGTCGAACTTTAAAAAGATTTCAAAGCTCTTCTCTACCTCTGCCATGCATGCTTGACTTGTTCCATCTTCCTCTTCCTCTGACAAATTTTCTGAATCCTACAAATGCATATGTACCAAACCTATTGCCCTTAACTCGCTCATTTTCATGTGGATGTGTTGTTCATGTGGATCAAGAAAGAGCTCCACTTTGCTGTTCCCTGGCAAGCCAATACCCAGTACTGTTAAAATGATCTCACCTCGGGTATGACATGATTTAAAAAGCATTTATGAAAAATGGGTCTAGACATTCATGTGATGAGCTGAGCCTTAAAAATGACAATGATAGTATTAATGACACATTTAAAGGCCCTTGGATTTTTACTTTTGTCAATAATGAGTCATTTTAATTCGTGCATGCCAGTTGCATTTGCACAACAGAGTACAGAGAGCCTTTTGTTACTTGCCTTGAACCCAGCTGAACCATCACCTTCATCTAGAAGAGAGTATGTATACTCATCCAACATACACAGTGCAAGCTTATTTCATCTGCATTATGAATTTGTTCAGGAGATAAAAAGAGTCATCCTGCACTGTCTCCTCAAATTTTGACACAAATTCCTCTGCACTTTTGCATCAGCAGATTACTTTTCAACTCGCAATTTCACAGATATGAACCTTAAAGCCCCTTAGCTATCACTGTACACTCGCTTATCATGAAACTTCACTTGCTGGTGAAAATGCTTGGCCTTTTCCCTTACTGAGCCATCTTGGCACTGGCTTCTTTGATTTGCCACATGTCTGCCTGTACCACTCCCAGACAGCCTCATCAACACTTTTAACACGAGCAATTACTAAAAAAAAATTCTGTTGCACATTACTACATCACTTGCACCTTTAACAGAATGTGAAAAAATTTGGTCTACAGCCTTCAAAATAACATTGAGCGTGGTTTTGCTAACTTTGAATTTGATACACATGACACTCCTAGGAATTCCAGATTCAACTTTATTTATTTATAAGCTGAGCGTTTTGTTAAAAATTCATCACGTTTTCCCTTGGCTTCACCGCTTGAAGCCCTGAACAACAGATTTCCAGCATTTCCTGATGCCATAGACACTGGATGCATATTGAGGGTCCCATTAGTACAGTCGGGTTTGTTCTCAACTCACAATTAAGAATTCCAGGATCGAATCCCAGGGAGGACAGAAATGGCTGGGCATGTTTCCTTTCACCTAATACATCTGTTCATCCAGCAGTTAGTAGGCACCCAGAAGTTAGTCAGCTTGTTTTGGGGTTTCATCCAAGACAGGGAGGGAGGGGGGGGTCATTAATTTGACCTGGTGTACCTCGATATAAGCCTAACATGTATAAATACACTGTGGCTGCCTGTCCCCAACACAATGAATTGTTATTTAGATGACTTGGAAGTTGCAGAATGCATCTTGTTCACGTATCATTGATGCTCTTAATATGCTGACTTACATCTATCCTAATAATACTGCATATAAAAAAGTATAGCTTTAGTAATTATACTTTGCTATCATCAAATATTATCTGGAATATATAGCAAAAACTATTAGAAATTGCATAATAGGTATTTCTGGTGCCATTTACATGACAAAAGGTATACAGTAATATCAGAGGATCCAAGAATTCCTGGTTATTCTCATGACTATGGTCTTGTGTAAGTGAATGACAACTTTACTGACTCTTCCACTAAAGGTATCCTACCCCACTTTGCATACGCTTGCACAAATTATGCATCTTCAGTTCATTTACATACAGCAAAACATTACAAATACAGTTTAACCATATCACAGTTGCCCTATCACGTTTATCTACATGCAATGTTTGAAATGTTTTGTTTGTAAAATAAATGAAAGGCTCAAATTTATGATCCTCTGAAAAATGTTTGTTTTTAACCTTTCAACATATTTGAGATGCCTACAGTTGTCATTGGTCAAAATGGTAGAACGTTCCGATGTTGGCTAACTTTAACTCGCCCTTTGTTATTGTATTTTGCTTTTATTCCATTTTTGAAAATACCATCGTAAAGCAGGCGATGAGTCACAATAACATGGCTACAGTAATTTGACCAGACCACACACTAGAAGGTGAAGGGACGACGACGTTTCGGTCCGTCCTGGACCATTCTCAAGTCGATAGAATGGTCCAGGACGGACCGAAACGTCGTTGTCCCTTCACCTTCTAATGTGTGGTCTGGTCAAATTACCATCGTAAAGTATAACTCTTTAACTTAAAAAACAAATACCACACTGAACACTTTACCATGCATAGTAACTTCCCAGTATGCATTGGAGGCCAAATATTGCTAAGGTATTTGTGCATGGGCCAAGATGCTGGCAGCACACAAAATTGTTAAGGGGGCAAAAACAGCAAAGGGTTAATTAACCCTTAGACTAACCTTATTATTTTTCATAGTATAATTGGCAAGTGGGGTAAATACTTTGTGGTTGATATTAGACATTGTCTTTATCATGGGATGCTGACATTTTCATCCAAATAATCAGACAAAAATAATAATGCAAATTATGAATAATTTGCAGACTATATTACGAGTATTTCTCTGATACAGTACTTGCAAAATAGGAACCTTTACTTATCGTATTGTAAAAGTAATGAAGAATTCAACCCAAAATGGCGTGTCCCTGTCCTTGAAGCTGAAGTGAAGCTTGAAGTGAAAATAGTTAAATCTCAGGTACAGAAAATACAAAAATTCACACAACTAGGTCAATAACAAATTAATGATGTGCAAGGCCTGGGAAAAGAAGACATATTCTACCAATCAGGGATGGTGGAGAAGTTCATATAAAAAAAAAATCAAATTAGTGGCTTAGTGGTTAGCAAACAACACTGGGATATTTAAGAGCAAGAGGTCATAGATATAAACTAGCTAAACACAGATGCCAAAGAAATATAAGAAAATTCACTTTCGCAAACAGAGTGGTAGACGGTTGGAACAAGTTAGGGGAGAAGGTGGTGGAGGCCAAGACTGTCAGTAGTTTCAAAGCGTTATATGACAAAGAGTGCTGGGAAGACGGGACACCACGAGCATAGCTCTCATCCTGTAACTTCACTTAGGTAATTACTTAGGTAATTACTGGAACAAATTTTGAATCAAGTGAATATGCTAGATATTAATTACAAATGTTTATTTTGGTACAAACTTTCTTTTTGATTGGCACTCAACCTAGAGCTGTGTTGTCATTAAGAAACAATTGCACAGTTGACAAGATGAAATTTGTTAATCTGAAACTTCAAAAACAAGAGGCCATAGATTCAAGCTAAGAAAATAGAAGTGCCAAAAAAATATACAAAATTTCACTTTTGCAAACAGTTGTAGGCGGTTGAACAAGTCAAGTGAGAAGGTGGTGGATGCCAAAAGCAATCAGTAATTTCAAAGCATAATATGATAAAGATTACCGAGAAGAAGGGGTTCACCAAGCATAGCTCTCATCCTGTAACTACACTTAGGTAATTAATTAGGTAATTATTACACACAAACACATCCACACACCAAATGCATTGCACTAGAAAACTGTCACAAGTGGAGTACCAAAGGGTTCAGTTCTTGCACCAGTAATGTTCATTGTCTACATAAACAACCTACCAGACAGAATACAGAATTATATGAACATTCTTGCTGATGATAGATATTAGGGAAGATGACTGTCATCCCCCTTCAAGAATATGTGGACAAAATAAGGGTATGGAACACCACTTGGCAAATGGAATTTAATGAGAATAAATGCCATGTTATGGAATGTGGAATACCTATAGGAGAAAATAGACCATACATAACCTACAAATTATTTGAAAGAGCTTTACAAAAAAATCTGATAAAGAAAGAGATCTAGGGGGTGGTCCTAGAAACTGTTCATGACCTTTAAGAGACAAAAGTTGACATATGCAGCAGTTGTATGGTGCTTATGTCTTCAGAAGCACATCAACAAATTAGAAAAGGTGCAAAGACATGCAACTAAATGGCTTCCAGAACTAAAATAAAACAGCTACAAGGAGAGGATAGAAGCCAAAAGAATTGACAGGGAAGAATGTCCTTGTCAGGGTATCTGACAGGGTCCAGGTCTCAGAATTCCTGAAACCTGGAACTTCAAAAACAAGAGGTCATAGATTTAAGCTAATTAAATAAAGCTGCCAAAGAAATATGAGAAAATTCACTTTTGCAAATAGAGTGGTAGATGGTAGAAATAAGTTAAGTGAGAAGGTGGCGGAGGCCAAAACCGTCAGTAGTTTCAAAGAGTTATATGATAGAGTGCTGGGAAAATGGGCCACCATGAGTGTAGCTCTCATCCTGTAACTACACTTAGGTAATTACACCAGCTATGAAGAAAGGCTAACAGGAACACACAGGTGACAATCTCATACAAAATAGTAACAGAAATCAGTAAAATTTTAAGGAGGTTTTGTATCGGCTATATAAAAAACAAAGTCATAGTCAAGCTAAAAGTGCCAGAATAAACATTCAAAAATTCACTTTTGATAAGTGGCAGACATATTAAATAAATTCAATAAGAGGCAAATACTATATATAACCAAAACTACTGGAAGCTTCAAAATGTCATACGACGAAGATTATTGGGAAGACAAGACACCACCGGCGTAGCACTCATCCTGCAGCTAATCTTAGTTAATAGCACACAAATACATACATACAAACATACATACATACATACATACACACACACACACATTAGGTAATTATGCACACACACAAATATATGCCATTAAAACTTTTGGATAAAATCAGTAAGTAGTCATTGCAGAGCATACAGAATCCAAAGAATATTTGTTTTCCAAAATTATTGTAAATTATGCGTGGAAATGATGAGTAGATTGAACAGACAAGATTAGCCTGACGTCACTTAACACATAAGAGCTACAGCTGCCATTGTCAGGGTGCCACACAGGAGGCAGAGAAGTTGCGCACATGACTGAGCAGGACGCTCCTCCTGCAGCAGTTCAGGCAGAACGCTCACTAAGGCTATGTTGAGGAAGCCACCCGCTGTGAACGACAAAATGTACACCTGTGCCCCACCTGCAAAACACATAATTTCCAGATTATGTGATTATTTCCACATAATCACTACAGTATTGTATAATTATACAGTATGTTATATTTATAAACATGCATCCCATCAATATGGAATGATAATTACTGTACAGAGTACAGTATATTATAGTATATTATATACAGTATATAGAAAGAATGTATGTACTGTGTATACATTTGAACCAATGTATTGTTCAAAATTAAATTCTTAATAATAAAGACAAGGGAAGACTCATCCCTTCAGCTAACTACTGGCCAAACCTGACAGACAGGCATATATCCATAGCTACACTTCCCTAAGCCTTCCTGATCATGAAGATAAATGAAATTAGATGATACACTGCCGAGGATGGACTCACCTAAAACATCGGAGGTGCCGATGCAAAGTGTACACAAAGCCCCCATTAAACCAATGCCAGCAGTATAGATCTGAGCCTTGGTGGCCTCCCACCGAGTAAACCCTGCAGTAGACAAAATGTTTAACAGTATAAATATAACAAACCTAGATATTAAGGCATGTTAACAATTCCAGAAGCACGTACCAGTTACTGCACGAGTGGCAAATTATAAAATGTAAAGGTATATATATAAATCCAGCGGTAAATGTGATGAAATTTCTGGTGGATCGCTCCGTAGCTCTCCAATGCTACAACCTGGAAGCGCCAAAGCTTTGGGAACACACCTGGACTCTTGTGACCCTCAAGCACCTACAGGGACAAGTTGATCTGCTTAAAGAAGGAAAGGGAAAACTGAGGATCCAAAATCACCCTAAAATGCTCCCAAAACAAGCAACTGCTTACTGAGATTTGCAACCCTAAATAAAAGTAATGCAAATGATTGATATTTTGGCAATATCACTGCCTAGATATACTTGCCCACCTCGAGATGGTAGCCCAGGTGACTCCTCCCCCCTTCCCCCCTCCCAGCCAGCCCATTCTTGAGCTGCCCAGACCCATTCCCTCCCCCATCTCCATGGGTAAAGAAAGCAGTGGGCAGGGAGGTTGTGTTACTAAGCAGCCAATTTGAAAGAAGAACTTAATTATTACACTCAGCCATGGATTTCAGAAAATGACCACCTCCTATGTTGCATACCTGTAGATGACTCCGAGGATTAACATCCCTATGGCAATAGAGCCACCAAGTTGCTGTAAGACAACATCCTATAGCCACTCACTGAAGTGAGGTGTAAGAGGGTGTGTGACCCAAGCACACCACCGGCCATCAGATAACATTGCTCAAGAGTCAATCCTTAACTGTAGCCTCTGTTCACCCAGCATTGAATGGGTACCTGCTTGTTAAATGATTTAGTGGGTTGTATTCTGGGAAAAAATTAAGATCAAGGAACTGCCCAAAATGCTCCTCCCTATCAACAGGCCATGCAGAGGGGAGTGAACTGTCATAACTGGGCACATGCAAGTTGGGTTACAGAACACATGTTAAGCAGAAAAGAAACAAAACTAAGTACTGTAACCCTGTAATGACCCCACTAATTGCTACTAATCTGAAAGTCAAAAGGTGACAGAGCCCAGCAGAGCCGAGTGAACAAAGTGCCACTTGGCAAGTGATCTAGCTGGCTGGCTGGCCAATAATCGAAGACTCTGGAATTCCTGGCTGCCACCTAGTGGCAAGTCAGTCAGTCTAGGTAATGATTTAGCCACATTAATTTGTATCCCTGTTTTCATCAGGGATACAAATCTCACCAAGCACTTGCATGTTTTGGACCATTTTTCTTTCTGGTGGGCATTTTTCTTGGTTCTGTGGTGATTTCTAATCCCCAAGGCTTCTCTTTGCCTTTTTTAATTGGGTAGGTGCCCATAAGTCAGTACAGGTCAGTACAGGAAGCAACCAAGGTTTGGTTGCTTCTGGGTTGTAGCACTGCAAAGCTACTGAGGCCCCTTCAGTAGCTAAAAAGAAGTAAAGTATTATACAAGTGGCAAGTGTTAAAATTATTATTTAAAAATAAAGCAAGCAAGTCAGTTATATTTTAATATTCATATTAAGACTGGTGGGAGTTTATTTACCAAATACTGTACGAGCTCACTTATCCAGATTCCGTTAAACCGGATATTTGGGTTATCTGGCCAAAACCACATCTGAATAATTTTCTGGCAAACTTCACAATATCCTGATGGTAATCTGGATAACCAGAAGTTTGGCCTGATACCACAGGCTTAAAGTTTAAATCAAGTTCAGATAAGTTTCTGGAAAAACTTCACCATATCTGGACAGAAATCCAGATAACCAGAGAATAACACTTTCATACCCCATGGACGACTGTGACATCCACAATTAACTCTGTGGATGTGCGAAATGGACGGCCGCGAAGTCCAAAATTAAAATATTTTTTAGTACTCTATTTGTTCTCCAATCATTATGGGACTAATTTTAAAATGTGTGCCTTTAGATTGTGAACCATTTCAGACCAGAATGAACGACATAGCAAGAACATTAAGGTAAGAAAACTGAACAGAGTATACACATTTTATTGTAGGTGGGCAGATTGGCGCTCGCTCCTGGGTAACTCTCGGCGGACTTTCTGGTTTGCTGCAAGTAGCGTGCCTGTTTATTTTTATCTTATATACATATATTCCTTTAGAAAATTCTATTGTGAACAAACTGATACCAAAATGAACGATGTAACATGAAAATTGATAGGTAACGCTCACGGATAAAGCGCAGCCGATTTTCGGGTTTGCTGAGGGCGGCACGCCGTTTTTTTTTTTTTTACCTTATATGCATATATCCCTTTAGAGAATTCTATTGCGAACAATTTGATACCAAAATAAACGATGTAACACAAAAATTGACATGAGAAAACTGAAAGAGTATACACATTTTAGTGGTTGTGCACTCATGAGTAACGTTCAGTTGATTTTCGGGTTTGTTGTGGGTGGCACACTGGGCTTTTTGACCTTTTATGCCTATATCCCTTTAGAGAAGTCTATTGCGAACATTTTGATACCAAAATGAATGATGTAACACGAAAACTGACGAGAGAAAACACATTTTAGTGCGGGTGTTGTGGGTGTGTGGATGGGTGCTCGCTCACGGGAAATGCTTGGTCGATTTTCGGGATTTCTGTGGGTGACACGCCAGCCGTTTTGACTTTATATCCATATAAGTCTGTAGGGAATTCTATTGCGAACACCATGATATCAAAATGAATGACGTAAAATGAAAACTGAGGTGAGAAAACTGAAGAGAGTATACACATTTGAATGCTCTTGCGCGCTCACGGGTAACGCTTGGCCGATTTTTGGGTTTGCTGCAGGTCGTATGCCGGGCTTTTGGACTTTATATGCATATAACCCCGTAAAAAATTCTATTGCGAACACATTGATACAAAAATGAACGACGTTACATGAAAAATTTAGGTGAGAAAACTGAAAAAGAGTACACACTTTCGTCTGGCCGCACTGACGCAAAATGCCCGATCTCTCTTGAGGTAGGCTGGGACGCGCGCACCGTATGTCTGGGTTATCTGGTGAGGGGTCCTTCTGATATAGTTCGGATAAGTGAGCTTAAGACAGTATATTGTACCAACCGAGTCACACCAGTATTTGATAAATAACTTGTTTTGACGCAAGCGATACATACCTGATTTAAGTAGAATTGCAAAATCTCCCACTTCATGTGGAATTTCATGTATGAGGATTGCACCAGTGGTAAGTAGACCAGTTTTATAAGACACCATAAAGGATCCTGCTACTGCCAGCCCATGGGTGAAGTTATCAATCCCATTGGCTATTAGATTCAGATAACCAGTCACCTATGAGAAAAAGTATTTTCTATATTTAAAAATGCTGAACAGGGGGACCCCCTGTTTTATATTGGTTCTTGGGAGGTATTAAGGGTATTGATTCCTCTTTGTCTAATTGTAAGGTTGTTACTCGATGGAGGATTGAGTTAAACTTATCAGTGACTCATTTGAAATGTTTTTTTGTTATGGTGGGGGTACACAGTTGACAAGAGCCTGGCAAGTTATTTGAACCCAGGATGGACCCAATAGTCTCTGGCCTTGAAAACATCCAAGAGGCCTTAGGTCAGAAGAATTCACTCCAAAACTGCCACAAAGGTGCTACTTGTACAACATACTATGACCTTTCAAGTGCATTATATGATCGAACTCAATGCAAATAAATCGATTGCAAACAGCGATAAGGAAAAAAGGAAATATTATAAAGTATTCATCATATTGGGCAACTAATTAATAACATACCTCCTTCCTTGTAGGTTGTGGGGTGCCCTTCATGGTGGTGCTGGTAGGGCCACCAGAGCCATGTGAAGCCATCATCTCCACAATGATGAACACGAAGATTCCCGCCAGGACACACAAACCCACCTGAGTGAATGCTTCATGGGTACCTGCACCACCTGTGTAAGTAGAAAAATTCCTTCTAATTGAAAGAAAAAACTTAACTTTATGAAATTAATTAGTACTCTACACATTTTAATGCATTGCATCTCACAAATAACAATTTTGGATTAATGCAATGTAGCCTAACTAGAACAGGTTGAAATACAAAAAATTAGCCTTGGAGGGCCATAGAGAATTGCCAACTGAATAAATCTTCATTATAAAGAACAGGTTATTCCGCTAAAAAAAAAACCTGATTTATATTGGTTCTTGGGGGGAATGTTAAGGTTATTGATTCCTCTTTTTGTCTTATTGTCAGGTTGTTACTCGATGGTGGATTGAGTTAAGACTTATCAGTGACTCATTTGACCAGGTTATTTTAATTTGATTCCACAGTTACCAGCCATGACATTCCTGCTTACATTCTGCTCCACTCATATGTTGTTATGGGATGGTGGGGAGAATACTGGGAGAAAAAATGGTGGGGGGGGGGGGGGGACATGCCATATCCCAAGGCTCCCTCAATCCATGAAGCCAATTCTGGACAGGCAATATCCACATTTCATATTAAATACTGTACAATTAAATATTCTGATGCCTTCAGTAGTAATAAGTAATAAAATATTTTATCAATTTAAAAAATTATGTACTGTAATACTTGTACTCTTACTATAAATTAAACTTTTTTTTAGAGGAGATAGCGGGAAGGGGATTAGTCCTACTGCAACACGACACATCTTGATTTGTGCTTTTTCCCTCAGTGCTTGTGAGATTAAAACTCTAGTTACCTAAGGATTTTCATCCATTTTCTTTTAATATTTAAGTGTTTGGTAGTGCATATTATGTCTACCAGCAGAAGTAGACAGGTTTAAGCCTACAGTCTACAGACAATCGACTTGAGAATGGTCCAGGACGGACCGAAACGTCGTCGTCCCTTCACCTTCTAGTGTGTGGTCTGGTCAACATTCTTCAGCCACGTTATTGTGACTCATCACCTGCATAGACAGGTTTAAATGAACAAATCCACTAGGATCATCCCGGGCGTAAGTTCGAACCCTTGTCATGGCCCTTTATGGATTTGTTCATTTGATATATCATACTATATTGTGATTTCTGTGTGTAAGACAGGTTTAACCAGGTGGGTAACAAGGAGGTATCTGAACACCAAAGAAAAGGTTACATTAATAAACAATAAAGAGGGCTGGGAAGTGAGGATGCTGGCACAGAAGTTTGAAGTACTGCACTGTACTGTAGCACTAGTACTGCTTTGTATATAGGAAATATAGAACTCAAGAGATTTTGACATTCAGTGCTAGAAGAGAAAGCATTGGAGCAGAGGTCTGTGGGAAAAATATTCAAGAGAATAAACATTAGAAGTTAGATAAGGCTATTTATAAGTTCATTATGTCGTTCTGGAGTGCCTGTCAATGGCAAGTAGTAAGTAATATTGACTCTTTTCAAAGGTATTTTAGTCAAGCAATGCAAGTCCAGAGCCTCTTCTGCAGCAATTGATATATTGTTCTATCCGAGATTTGCTATTTTTAGCTATACTGTATAAATCCAAACCTCTTTTTGGTTTTAAAGTCTAAATGATATACTGTATGAGACTCTTTCCTTAACAGCTGTCTTTCAGGTACATCAAATTCCAATCAAGTGGGCTTTCACTGTACTATATTCCATCTTATGAATGAAACATGTACAGTATAGTACATTGAGTAGGCAATAAGAGTCGGGGGGTGAAATACCTTCGAGGGCCATGCTCCAGGCCTCAGGTAGCAGATGAAGGAACACATCACCCAACAGACCACCCACAGCAAAACTCAGCAGCAATTGCAACAAGTTCCGTCCTCCTGAAACACAACAGACAACCAGTAAGTTAAACTGTAAATATGCAAGACAAATAGATGAAACTAATTAAAATGTAAGAATATTTTGTTTATCAGCACTTGCAGATAATTAAAATATCCCCTACAATATAAAGTACAGTACAGCATGGGGCCCACCCGTGCTATACCCTGATAACTTGAGTTATCCCAACATTCAAGTCAGCTGGCTTATTTACTGGTAATGTCCAAAAATTGACAAATTCAAATGTATTTAAGTTTCTCAATTGCTTCTTACTGGAGGGTAAGTCCCACAAGAGCCGATTATCCCACAGTTCCAGCTCGAGTCATTAACTTCCTTCGTGATCATTGACAGGTAATTATCAAGAGATGTTAATTATTCAAAAGTAATTAACTTTAGTGACAAGCGGTAAGTTTTCCTAGTATTACAAGTGGTGACAGCAGTAGCTGTTACTGCATTCAACCCGGTCAATAATTACAATTATTACTTAACCTATTACAGGTATAGGTTAAGTAATAATTGTAATTACGAAGCAATAAGATGCTTATCTTAACATACTAAGAAGGTTAGGTAAGGTCGGTGTTTTCTATGAAGCTTTTCAAGGTAAACTAAAATATTCACAATAAATTAGTATGTCACATATGCACTTATTAAATAAGTCAATATTGACTGTAAGAAAGTGCGAGAACGGGTTGCAGCATTATATCTGGTAGCAGCGAGGGGGTTGTAGTGTTATACTGCAGTTTTCTCCCTTTTCATTCGTCTTCAAACTGTGAAGACGAATGAAGTAAACAAATTAATGAATGAACAAATTAAGTAAATCTAAGCACCGAGTTTTGCTCGAAAGTGACCTTAAGCAGTAACAAGAATTATGTCAGGTCTTTATCTGGTACAAGTCATCGAAAATATGGCCGCAATCAGGCTTAAGGTCCACATGAACTTGTACTTTCTCCTCAATGGTTTGCGGGTACAAATTGTCAAATAGGCCGCCTGAGGGGGTACCCAGGGTAAACTATTCAAGACAAGACCATCAAGGCTGGGGAAAGGTACCTCTTAAAGTGGCGAGAAGAGCTTCAACTACCTCATTCTTTCGTGTGTATTTATATCTCAACCATCGTACTTCTTCGGTACGCCCTCCATTACACACCCCTCCCTCATGTCGCTCCTCTCCCCCCCTCGCCAAAGTAGCCATGACAGACGGCTGGTGATTCCACAGTTGCCAGTTATGACATTCCTGCTTACATTCTTCTCCACTCAAATGTTGTTATGGGAGGGGGAGGAGGCTAAGAGAATACTGGGAGAAAGGATGGTGGGTGGGAGGCCATACTGTTGGGGAGAAAATAAAAATTGTAGGGGATATGGTAGCAGAACTGAAAAGCAGTTTTTCAATTCCGGAAGCCATTTGTAGCACGTCTGGGCCTAACCAGAGCAAGATATAGCTGAAGAACAACTCCAGGTGTCTTGTTACTAACGCTTCGATTAATAAATCCCAGTGTCCTATTTGCCTTATTACGAACATTCATGCATTGATCCATTGGTTTTAAATTCTTACTAATCATAACTCCCAGATCCCTTTTGCAATCCGACTTCGCAATCTCAACACCATCTAGCTCGTATCTTGTAACTCTATCATCATTACCTAGCCTCAAAACTTTACATTTATCAGCATTAAGCTGCATCTGCCAATCTTTTGACCATTTCAAAACCCTATTTAGATCAACTTGAAGTGATAGTGAGTCTTCTTCCGTGTTAATTTCCCTAACGATTTTTTTATCATCGGCAAATTTGTAAATGTTGCTACTCTAACCCGAATCTAAATCATTTATATATATTATAAACAACAGAGGTCCCAGGACAGAGCCTTGAGGCACTCCACTTAAACATTTTCCCAGTCTGACTTAACCCATTTATACTAACTCTGTTTCCTTTGGTATAGCCATGCCCTAATCCAACTTAATATAGCACCCCCAATACCATGAGCCTCTATCTTTTTAATCAGTCTTTCATGTGGCACTGTATCAAAAGCTTTGCTAAAGTCAAGGTCCACAACATCACAATCCTTACCACTACCAACTGCCTCAACCTTTATGTGCTCCTCTGGTGACAGCTTATTATTCAAACCACCCCTAGGTCTCGTTCCTTATTAGTTCTTAAATTCCTTTCCACTTAATGTTTAAGTTGTGTGTGACCTAGTTTCTCCGATCCACATTCCATTACATGACATTTATTCACATTAAATTCCATTTGTCACTTTACGCTCCAAATACTTATTTTATCTAGATCCTTTTGAGAGGCATTACAATAGTCCCCGTCTCCTATCTTCCCGAATATCTTAGCATCATCCACAAACATGTTCATATAATCCTGTATTCCTTCTGGTAGATCATTTATGTAGACCATCATGACCATGTAGATCAAGGTAAGGTAGACGATGAACATTACTGGTGCAAGAACTGAACCCTGTGGTACTCTGCTAGTAACACTCCTCCAGTCAGATACATTGCCTCTGATTACCGCCCTCATCTGCTTGTCAGTTTGAAAGTTTTTCATCCACGTCAGAAGTCTTCGTCATCCACACAGAAGGTTCCAGTTTCCAAAACAACCGCTTGTGTGGGACTGTCAAAAGCCCTTTTTTTTTAGGTCCAGATAGACACAGTCAACCCAACCATCCATTTCTTGTCGAATCTCTGTGGCTCTATCATTGAAACCAAGTAGACTTGTTACACAGGACTTTTCTGTTCGAAAACCATACTATCTGTAATTATATAATTGCTTCCCCGGTGTTCTACACATTTTGTGTGCGCATTGACCTAGTTGTGCTTGCAGGGGTTGAGCTCCGCTCTTTCGGCCCGCCTCTCAACTGTCAATCAACTGTTACTATTTTTTCCACACACACACACACACACACAGGAATCAGCCCGTAACAGCTGTCTAACTCCCATGTACCTATTTACTGCTAGGTAACAGGGGCATCAGGGTGAAAGAAACTGCCTAGTGTTTCTCGCCGGGAATCGAACACCGGATCACAGGATTATGTGTCCAGCATGCTGTCCATTGAGCCACCAGCGCCCTGGTGTGCGCGTATAAGAGGAAGCAAGCAGCTGCACCTAGTGACTGACTCAGCGGTATACTCTGCCAATGTGAGTGCTTGTGGGGAGGTATCCCCCAATCCTACTCCTCACCTTGATCACCAGTAATACCTCGGATTAAAGCTGGAATCTGCTGCTGCTGCTGCCACCAGCTGGGTTAGACAGTCAGGTGTGTATGTTGAGTGTGAAGGCGGCTCTCCAATCTTCAAGTTACCCACGAGGAGAAGCCAGGAGAGCGGAAAGACCACGGAGTAGGATGTGTTGTTTATACACGGCGTGCATCCGCAGGCCCTCGACTCTCACATGGGCAAGGGGCACAACACGACCCCTGCCCCTCACACGACCCCCCTGCCCCTTACACGACACCCCTGCCCCTCACACGACCCCTGCCCGCACACGACCTCCTGCCCGCACACAACCCCTGCCCCTCACACGACCCCTGCCCCTCACACGACACCCCTGCCCCTCACACGACACCCCTGCCCCTCACACGACACCCCTGCCCCTCACACGACACCCCTGCCCCTCACACGACACCCCCTGCCCCTCACACGACCTCCTGCCCGCACACGACCTCCTGCCCGCACACAACCCCTGCCCCTCACACGACACCCCTGCCCCTCACACGACACCCCTGCCCCTCACACGACACCCCTGCCCCTCACACGACACCCCCTGCCCCTCACACGACACCCCCTGCCCCTCACACGACACCCCCTGCCCCTCACACGACCTCCTGCCCGCACACGACCTCCTGCCCCTCACACGACCCCTGCCCCTCACACACGACCCCTGCCCCTCACACACGACCCCTGCCCCTCACACACGACCCCTGCCCCTCACACACGACCCCTGCCCCTCACACACGACCCCTGCCCCTCACACACGACCCCTGCCCCTCACACACGACCCCTGCCCCTCACACGACCCCCCTGCCCTCACACGACCCCCCTGCCCTCACACGACCCCCCTGCCCCTCACACGACCCCCCTGCCCCTCACACGACCCCTGCCCCTCACACACACATAATCTCAGTTAACCGTTACAGTCGTCGTCCTCTAAATACCACTTTTTATGTTTTTTATGTACATATATTAGGCAGGCGGGCTGTCGGTCGGTCGGTCGGTGTACAGTGTGAGCTATGATAGCAAAGATAGCAAACGGGTGTGTGTAATGATTACTGGAGACGGTCATAAAGGTACCATGCGTGGGAGGAAGACTTCTGCTGACACACAAAAGGCCGTGGCGGAGGCCCAGACTGGGTCGGAGAGTGCCCAACAGCTTAGTATCTTAGTACGCAGCCAGCCACCCAGGTGGTCAGTGCAAGCACAGGTCGCTGCCAGCCTCCCTCTCAATTGCTCACTCCCGCAATACCCTTGTCAGGTGTGTGTGGTGGTGTCTGGTGTGGCGTCAGGTGTCTGGCCTGAACACCAGTGTATCGTCACCTTTCCTTCACACACACACACACCTGCTAAGGCACCCTACACACACCTGTCACTGGTGTGTAAAGACAGGTGGTGTGAGGCAGCCCGGGGCACCCTGCTGACCACGTGGTTATGGACACAAGTGAAGACTTGCCGCCGGGAGTCAGTATGCTGGTAGTGAACGCTACACCGGCGCCTCGCAGATGACTCAACCCTCACAACTCTACATTTAAATACTGCAGAAAAAAAGCAGGAAAAGCAGTGGCAGGACGGAGGGGTTACCGCTGAGTGTGGAGAAGTGCTGTTAGCGGGAGCAAGAGACCCACAGCGCCTGGTATAAGCAGAAATCGCAGAAACAAGAACGAATATTAGCACCAACATCAGAAAAGCACCATTATAACACCACTGGTAGAGTGGTAGTGCCAGCCCCAACACCACAAGCAGCACCACAAGCAACAATCATGGTGAAGGCAGTGTACCGCGGACAAGGAGTAAGTACACACGCTTCTTACTCTTCTCTTGTTTCTTGTCTCCCACAGAATGTCTCTCTCTCGAGTTCCGAAATGAGTGTGTTTTCAAGTGCCTTTACTTTCGAAAACGTCTCTCTCAAAAAGGTTTCTAAATACAACTGTTCTTGTGGGTATTTTGTCAGCCCGTCCTCCAAATAAAGACCCAAAGAGTGATTCCATCCACCCGCCAAACCCCAACTGTTTGTGAATGAAAAACGATTTACACACAACTCTCAATTGATTTCGTTCGAACACTTCCGGAACAAGTGCTTCACTGACGAATTTTGTTCGAACCACAACGCTATAAATGCTTCATCCACGTACTACAAATACATATAATCGCCAACAAAACCTAAACACCTAACCTAACCTATGCCTATATATGCACAATATGGTAATATTATATTAATTTATATATGAGAACATTACTGTTTTGAATGAACAGCATGTAAAAATTTATGAATGCGTCTGTGGGGTCGACCGCTGGATGGAATGGACGTGAGTCGAGGACGGGTTGGGAACAAAGGGACATGAAGCTTCGAGACGTGTGGCGAAGCATGACGCTGCGACTGGGTATCCAATGGGCGCTGCCGACCCCACTTGACCTGGGCGAGGTCAGCTGTTATCATCGGCTGGAATAGGGAGTTGTTCACTGCCCCGACGTCTGAGTGGAGTTGTTGCTGCCGCCAGCTCATAAGATGGACGTGTGGTGTGGGGGGCCCACTCTGACGGCCTGTAGGTTCCCAAGGAAGAGCAGACTGTTGTATGTGAGGCCTATGACCGAAGTTCGCAGGTTCCTTTAAGAAAAATCGATCCAGAGAAGGGACTTAATGGTGTTGGTGTCCAAGATGGTGGATGCTATATGTTGACAGCTGTACCCAACCGTTTGACTCTAGCGTACGAGAAGATAGTCCTGCTATGACCGGAAGGAGAACAGTTTGAAATGTAGATATAAGAGCCCAATAGGCTCGGGAACCTGTACACCATTTGAGAGGCGGGACCAAAAAGCCAAAGCTCGACCCCGGCAAGCACAACTAGGTGAGGACATAAGACACAGCATACCAAGACAGCATACCCCGCGTGAGAGCCACGAACGCCAGACCATGGGAGTGAGGAGAGACTAGTGTGACATCCCAGGTGTGGCAGTAATGTGGATGGTATCTAGTAAGAGGGCCACACCTCACTACCCCTGGCTCTACCCCACTACCGTCCGGGCATACCTCTGGGTCTACCTCACTACCGTCTGGGCATACCTCTGGGTCTACCTCACTACCGTCTGGGTATACCTCTGGGTCTACCTCACTACCGTCTGGGTATACCTCTGGGTCTACCTCACTACTCTTCATCCTCATGTCTAGACGGCATGAGGGAAGGCAGATACTGATGACATGTTATGTACACAACTGCCCAATTCACGCTCTGATATACACCACTCGCAATTTGGTTCCTTTCCCGGTCTGGGTTAACTTGTGGGTTAACGGTGGCCACGTGGCCACAGGTGAAGAATCTCAAAACCCTCATCTCTTTACGTGGAATTTCTGCTAACAATAACTTTGTCAAACCCTGCAGCATTATATTATCAATATCTTGCCATGAGAAGCTTTATACCTGTTGGTATGAAGTACTCAAAGCTTTGCAATTACCAGATAGATGCCTTCAAGTGATCTGAAGAATAACCCCACAACCCCTCCATGCTAAACTATTGGGCGAGATGGTGACCGGGGTCTCGCACAACCATCTCTCCACTTACGGTAAACACAGATCTCCTTCACGGTGATTAGTCAAATGTCCCATGTACCTCCTGTAAACAAGTCAAAAATACCAAATGAGGTTACTGTGATGGCCAGTTGAGGTCAGCCTGTCACAACAGCGTCAAATGTCAGTTGAGTTGTGTTTTCCGCCCAGGGTATATAGGCTGCGTTACGTTTTCCTCGGAGCAGGGAACCACACTACACACCGTTTTCTCAAATCAACAGAATATTACAAATATTTAGGAGATCTTCCAACCGAGAGGCAAAATACTATTCGTAAAGTTGTATCCAATATCTATATTTCACTCAACCACACGTTGAAGCCCGTTCACCACCTTGCAGGTCCGCCCACCACCCACCCCCCACTAGCAGCCCCCCCCCCCCTCCCCCCCCCCCCACCACCCACAAGCGCTACAAATCACCAAGAGCCAAAGGAGAACAATAGACAGAAGTGGCTTCACGTATTTGCCTGTCAGTCGCCACTGTCTCTCTAAATAAAGTCTCTCTCTCTCTCTCTCTCTCTCTCTCTCTCTCTCTCTCTCTCTCTCTCTCTCTCTCTCTCTCTCTCTCTCTCTCTCTCTCTCTCTCTCTCTCTCTCTCTCTCTCTCTCTCTCTCGCCCTAGGCAGCAAGCCAAGACATTAATTAACGGGGAGCGGGGGAGAGAGAGAGAATTAATTAATCTGAGCGAGTTATATTGTTGAGAACACGCAGACACCCATATAGATAATTATTAACATCTTTATTGACAAAAATTAATTACAATTTTGCCTAATCTGAGGATTTGAATTAGGTCTTATTAGAGTGAGGATAATGCTGGTATTCACTGTCACACAGGACAGAGGGTCATACACAAGACAATAGGTCTAAACTGTAGGCTGAAGCACATATATATCATGATAACAATCAACTACATTAGACTGTATACACGTTTCAATGTACGAATACGTGAATACAACTTTTTCTATTGTGCACTGCCACAGTATGGGGAGGGGGGACGGGGGGGGGGCGGGACACTCACCAGCACATCATGTCTGACAACAGTGGTGTGTGGGAGTGTTTACCGCCGTATAACTTCTCAATGGTTCGGTGTTTAACACATCTCTAACCCTGTCCATGGAGGATACAAGAAAATGTATATATGCTGGTTAGCATTGTAAATGTGTGGCCACGTCTGTGGTAGAAAATAATAATAAAAAAAAGGTTCAGTGTCCACCATAAAAGACAACAGGTGAGATAACCACACGTACCATGCTCCTCCCCCCTTCATATCCCACCATATTTGACTACAGTGCCAACATATACAATGTTATTAATCACACCACTAACACACTTCCCCTCCCCTCGGACGTAGGTTCGAACCCTCGTCACGGCCCTTGTGGATTTGTACGCTTCCCCTTCCCTTTCCATATTCCTCGCCCCCTTTCACTTTCCTAACCCGCACTCGTATCCCTCTCTTTGACCACCTCCCCGGCATAACCGTCAAGCCTACCGCTTCACGGATCAATATATACAACGCTTAAAGCAAATGCTGGGCATAATCAGGTACGCTAATCTGGTTAATCAGGTTAACTAACAAGTGAAACCGGCGAGAAACAATGGGCAGAGTTTCTTTCACCCTGTGCCACTGTTACCTAGCAGTAAAATAAGTACCTGGGTGTTAGTCACTGTCACGGGCTGCTTCCTGGGGGTGGAGGCCTGGTCGAGGACCGGGCCGCGGGGACACTAAAAGCCCCGAAATCATCTCAAGATAAGAGAAGATGCTGTCGGTAAAGATCAAACAATATGTACCAGGGCCAAGCAAACAACTATGAAATATTGGAGCTTCATACCAGTGACAGCGTCACTTCTCTCCAGAGATCTCTAAACACAAGCAAATCTAAAACTTTATGTAAAGAAAGCAGAAGGCAGAGGGAGCATAAGAAGCTCGCTTCTCTGCACACACCGACAGCCAAGTTCTTCAAGCGTCGGCCAGACACAGATGAACGAGTTTAGGTGGATACAACTGGGACCTGCCTCGTAGTGGCCAATAGGCACTCTGCACTCTCCTTAATTCTTATATTCTCATGTTAGATAAGCACCTGAGCAAACACTTGCTCTCAACAGAGAGGAGGAGCTGATGGAGCATCTTGATGATGCTGGCAGTGGTGTGTGTGTCAGGGGAGGGGGGGGGGCGATCAGTGTTGCTCACGGGTTAAAATAATCAAAAGGAACCAATAACGTGGGGGCGAGGACGCGCCAAGGTTCAGTGGAGTGGACTCGCCCGGAGGAGTGGACCAGCCCTTACCTTGGAGTTTTTCAGGGGCTTAGCGTCCCCGCGGTCCGGTCGTCGACCAGGCCGTTGGACGCGGCTGCTAGCAGCCTGACGTATGAATTACAGCCTGGTTGATCAGGTATCCTTTGAAGGTGCTTATCCAGTTCTCTTTTGAACACTGTGAGGGGTCGCTACCACCACCACCGCCCTGGTGGTGGTGGTGGTCACTATACCTTCCACCATTCACTGTGCAGGCTACTGTGCACTCCTCTCTTATTGTGCACTCTTGTATACTACTAGCCGGTACTATAATAAATTTGTATTTATATTACATATAAACATTTCATATATGATAACGAGAATTCAAAGGCAAACAATGTACAATATATTCAGCAGTACGGTGTTATTGTCTAGTACTCTATGGTACTGTACAGTACTTGACGGTATTGCACAGTACTCTATGGCACTGCACTGCACAGTATACTTTACCTAAATATATAATGACGCATACTCTACCCAAGGCCAAAAATCGACGTACTAGAAAAGAAGAAACTGTCGTGCCAAAGTTCCCTTATCCTAACCTATCAGCCAACCCATAACAGAAAACGGGACACGGTCAATTTCGCAAGCCGCTACCATTTTTCTAGTACGACCATTTTTGGCCTTAGGTAGAGTGTACGTCAAAATGCGACGCATTAGGAAGGTGATGAACCTAAGTCCCTTGCCTGGTTAAATGTAGAGTATACATCAGTGAAAATTAGAACATATTACTTAGGATTAGAAGTATGTTTTTACACCACACAGTCAGTAGTGAAGGACAAACACACATACGTACGTACGTGTGTGTGTGTGTACTCACCTAATTGTGCTTGCGGGGGTTGAGCTTTGGCTCTTTGGTCCCGCCTCTCAACTGTCAATCAACTAGTGTACCTGCTGTACTATAAGATAAGGAACCTCTTCAATGTATGTAGTCTATTACTGTAGTTTGATTGGCTGCATATATATAAATTTAATAAACCCACCTAATGTGTAGAGGATCGATTTGTGAGATTAAGAGATTATTGCAGAAATACAGTCCACTTATCATTATACAAATTGCTATCGAAGTATATAAATTAACGTAAATATAAATTCATATAAATTAAATAAATATAAATCTCACAGGTCGGTTCCCACAAGATTCCTGAGCCTACTGGGCTCTATCATATCTACATTTGAAACTGTGTATGGAGTCAGCCTCCACCACATCACTTCCTAATGCATTCCATTTACTAACTACTCTGGCACTGAAAAAGTGCTTTCTAATGTTTCTGTGGCTCATTTGGGTACTCAGCTTCCACCTGTGTCCCTCCACAGGTGGAAGCTCCTCCTCCTCTTCCACCTGTGTTCGCGTCCCTCTAGTGTTGAATAGTTCATCCTTGTTTACCCGGTCGATTCCCCTGAGGATTTTGTAGGTTGTGATCATGTCCCCCCTTACTCTTCTGTCTTCCAGTGTCGTAAGGTGCATTTCCCGCAGCCTTTCCTCATAACTCATGCCTCTTAGTTCTGGGACTAGTCTAGTAGCATACCTTTGGGCTTTTTCCAGCTTCGTCTTGTGCTTGACAAGGTACGGGCTCCATGCTGGGGCCGCATACTCCAGGATTGGTCTTACATATGTGGTGTACAAGATTCTGAATGATTCCTTACACAGGTTCCTGAACGCCGTTCTGATGTTAGCCAGCCTCGCATATGCCGCAGACGTTATTCTCTTTATGTGGGCTTCAGGAGACAGGTTTGGTGTGATATCAACTCCTAGATCTTTCTCTCTGTTTCATTAAGTACTTCATCTCCTATTCTGTATCCTGTGTCTGGCCTCCTGTTTCCACCGCCTAGTTTCATTACTTTGCATTTACTCGGGTTGAACTTCGGGGTGGGTGTGTGTGTGTGTGTGTGTGTGTGTGTGTGTGTGTGTGTGTGTGTGTGTGTGTGTGTGTGTGTGTGTGTGTGTGTGTGTGGTGTGTGTGTGGTGTGTGTGTGTGGTGTGTGTGTGTGGGTGTGTGTGGGTGTGTGTGTGTGTGTGTGTGTGTGTGTGTGTGTGTGTGTGTGTGTGTGTGTGTGTGTGTGTGTGTGTGTGTGTGTGTGTGTGTGTGTGTGTGGGGGGGGGGGAACCTTATATTCATTCCCAACTGGTATTTACATTTAGAATGATGACTGCCAATGGTAAAACACTTGGTGGCATTCTACGAGTAGTCAAGAGTGGAGGAGTTGTGTGAGGGACGAACTAACAGTTCGCGGGTCATTAGGGAATATTGTGAGGCAAGCCGCCACACTCCCCCAGCCGCCGGTACCGTGCGCCAACCGCTGCTTCACACACACATCCAGCATTACCAGTCATAATATATTGAAATATTTAGTAATCACATGTTACGTTATCTAATTACATGATAATGACAAATAACTGGTGATTACAGTGACGTTACTGTCATATTCAGTATACTCTTGTGGATATATTGACATGCAGTTAAGATTGCGTATGATGATATGCTTTTTTTCCCCCGAGGACAGGAAGCCTGTGTATATATATACTTTAGGCTTGTATCAAGGTCCTCCTCCTCCTCCCCTCAATGGTTATCTTGAGATGATTTCGGGGCTTTTTAGTGTCCCCGCGGCCCGGTCCTCGACCAGGCCTCCACCCCCAGGAAGCAGCCCGTGACAGCTGACTAACACCCAGGTACCTATTTTACTGCTAGGTAAGAGGGGCATAGGGTGAAAGAAACTCTGCCCATTGTTTCTCGCCGGCGCCTGGGATCGAACCCGGGACCACAGGATCACAAGTGCAGCGTGCTGTCCGCTCGGCCGACCGGCTCCCTTCGGTCGGAACTACTGACCACCTCCCCAGGACCCAAGCCCACAACAGCTACCAAACTCCAGGGCACCTAGTTACCACTAGGTGAACAAGTGTATTAGGTAAAAGGAAACGTGGCCCACCATTTCAGTCCCACCCGGAAATCGAACCCGGGATCCACCCCAAAGTTGTTCAAATGTGTGTGAAGATTCCGGTTTAATGGTAATAGTTCTCTTAACAAGTGTGTTGAGCCGTGGAGTGGTTGTTCCGTGGGTAGAACACTGCTGTGTTGCGCTCATATATTGTCATATGTACCTCATATCGTCGTATGTACCTTGTATACCTCATATATCGTCGTATGTACCTCATATATCGTCGTATGTACCTCGTATACCTCATATATCGTCGTATGTACCTCGTATACCTCATATATCGTCGTATGTACCTCATATACCTCATATATCGTCATATACAATACAATACAATACAATTTTATTTAGGTAAGGTACATACATACAATAAATATTTACAAGGATTGTTTAACTTATAGGTATAGCTAGTACATACAATGCCTAAAGCCACTATTACGCAAAGCGTTTCGGGCATGATAAACTTAAATGACAAGCTTAATACTAATTGAGCATAATGAGTAGAATGAAAACAAGAAATGAAAACATAGATGAAAAAGCAGCACAAATACAATTATGTCGACAAACAGCGCTCTTTAAAGAAAAAAACATACATGGGTTGACAACAGAGGGGTAAGGTAGGTTACAGGGAATTTATTAGGTATAGCTTCGCTTTTAACTTAAACTGGTTGAGAGAGGTACAGTCTTTAACATGGTTGGGAAGGTCATTCCACATTCTGGGCCCCTTGATTTGTAGAGCATTTCTAGTTTAATTAAGTCGTACTCTAGGAATATCAAAACTGTATTTATTTCTGGTGTGATGCTCATGGGTTCTGATACAACCTTCTATATGTACCTCGTATACCTCATTTATTGTCGTATGTACCTCATATATTGTCATTTGTTCACAGCCCCGCTCCTGTGCCAGGTAAGTCCACTACGGGCTCACTATAGCCCGTGCTACTTGGAACCTTTTGTTCCAAGTAGCGAATCCTAAACATATCATTTGTACCTCATATATTGAAGAATGTAAACTTCAATGCTCTGTACTCTCATAAACCCAATGTACCTTCTTGTATATAAATAAATAAATACCTCAAATATTGTCTATGTACCTCATATACTTCATATATTGATATTAATATACATCATATAACATACTAATGTTATACACCTATAACATTAGTACATTGTGCTGTATATTCATCACTGTTCACATATGGGTCCTGTAGTTCAGTAGCCTACGTTCTTCACTCACCATCGGCGATTCCGAGCGGGACAGAAATGATTGGGTATGCTTCCTTTCACCTAATGCCTCTGTTCACCTAGCAGTAATGTTATATGGGATTTAGCAGCCAATATTTACCTGGGATTTACCTAATTATTCTACCAACTAGGAAACTGTTATGGGGTTGCACCCTAGGGTGTCAGTAATTTAATTAGGTGGTCCTCAATAACCTTACCATAATGCGAAGGCCATTACAGGTGATGTTAGAGACCCAATTAAGTGACTGCCCGAAACGTTTTGCGTAATAGTGGCTTTAGGCATTGTATGTACTACCTCTATCTATAAATCTATAAATTTTTGTAAAATCTCTTGTATGTATGTACCTTACATGAATAAACATTTATTTATTTATTTACATAATATTTACAGCAGAGTATAACTGGCGTCTTCTTATACCATTTTCTTCGAGATGGACCTTAATAGAAAACGAATGCAATATGTTTAAATAGTGGCTAACTAGAGTAAATGTTATTTACTCGCAGCACCATTCAATCAATATGGTTAACGTTGTCCGGGACAGTACACCTGTATTTAGACTTCTGAAGGTTACAGCTCTAGGTCAGCTATTGACCTTTCCCAGGGTACAACCCACAACAGCCTGCTAAAAGGAATTAGACGTCGTCTGTTCCTGTACACACCTGTATCAACAACAACAACAAAAACACGTTCCTTAACTCCTTGATACTTATTTACTGCTAGGTGAACAGACACATCAGGTGAAAGAAACCGTGCCCATCCGTTTCTGTACTAAAGCGGGAACAGCCCGGGGCCCTTCAGATGCACAGAGACGAAGACGCAGATCACTGCATAAAATTGACTTAATTCACCAGATTTCAAGTGTCAAAATTTGTAACGCAGCAAACCAAAGTTAAAAATAAAAATAAATACAAAATTACCAAAGGAATATGCAAGGGTAATCACAGAAAAAACAATAGAGGACTGAAGCCAGGAGGCGGCAACTGGGCCTCCCTCTGGTATGAGGCGGCCCACATCTCTCTCATTATCTCTAATATGACGACACTACCGACCCGTCGTTAGTATTGACCCGTCGTTAGTATTGACCCGTCGTTAGTATTGCCCCGTCGTTAGTATTGCCCCGTCGTTAGTATTGACCCATCGTTAGTATTGCCCCGTCGTTAGTATTGACCCGTCGTTAGTATTGACCCGTCGTTAGTATTGCCCCGTCGTTAGTATTGACCCGTCGTATGGAGTACACATACTCCACACGACGAGTCAATACTCACGCAAGTGTCTAAACCCTCTCACTAAAATAACACGTGGAATGCGGAGGGTTGGCCTTGCCATACTGTACCTTCCTCACCCCTCCTCTTAGACATGTGACCCTTAGGGGTCCCCTTCTCTGATTAGGCCACCCCTCGTGCGCAATCACACTACATTTACAAACAGATAAACCTTTTTCAATCTTATACCCCCCCTTGTACCCACACCCTTGGCAAGGTCACCAATTTGTAGCTCCTCTCCCAGCAAGATCATCCCTTTGACCCCTCCACCACCAGGGTCACACCTTGTACTCCCTCCACCACCAGGGTCACACCCTGTACTCCCTCCACCACCAGGGTCACACCCTGTACTCCCTCCACCACCAGGGTCACACCCTGTACTCCCTCCACCACCAGGGTCACACCCTGTACTCCCTCCACCACCAGGGTCACACCCTGTACTCCCTCCACCACCAGGGTCACACCCTGTACTCCCTCCACCACCAGGGTCACACCCTGTACTCCCTCCACCACCAGGGTCACACCCTGTACTCCCTCCACCACCAGGGTCACACCCTGTACTCCCTCCACCACCAGGGTCACACCCTGTACTCCCTCCACCACCAGGGTCACACCCTGTACTCCCTCCACCACCAGGGTCACACCCTGTACTCCCTCCACCACCAGGGTCACACCCTGTACTCCCTCCACCACCAGGGTCACACCCTGTACTCCCTCCACCACCAGGGTCACACCCTGTACTCCCTCCACCACCAGGGTCACACCCTGTACTCCCTCCACCACCAGGGTCACACCCTGTACTCCCTCCACCACCAGGGTCACACCCTGTACTCCCTCCACCACCAGGGTCACACCCTGTACTCCCTCCACCACCAGGGTCACACCCTGTACTCCTGATCCCATAGCAAGGTCACCCCTAACACACAGAAATCACAATAGCGTGATGCATCAAATGAACAAATCCACCATGTCGTAGTTCAGTCGATTAAGGCAGCGTCTGGGATCCTCTCGGACGTAGGTTTGAACCCTCGTCAGGGCCCTTGTGGATTTGTTCAAGGTCACCCTCCCCCTACCTCAAGAAGACCAACCCATTCCAAGCACCCCCACGGCTCATTTCTTTCCCAAACCATTTTCTTTTTTCCAAACCCAAACCCAAACACACTTACCCAAACGTCAGGTGTGGCCGGACGTGCTGGGCGAGACGCGCTCACCACGTCCACCAAACAAGGTAGAGCACCTTGGGTTATTAATACTAATCTGACCCCCCCCCAACAACCCCCTCTCCTGCCCCTCACCAGGGGGTTAGACATGAGCGCCAAGAGGAGACGTGTAGTGATTAGCTCAATTACCGTGATACTGTGTCACGCCCACCCCCCCTCCCCACCCATGTGGGTGGGGAGGACGGCAAGTAGACGAAGAACAGGAAGATTACGGGTGGAGTGGAGGGGAGGACGAGAGGAATACAGTCGCCAGTGGGGAGGTCGAGCTGATGGAGACAGGATGAGGCAGTTTGGCAGATGAAGGCGGTCTGGTCAGCGACCGGGCCTCGGGGACATGAGTCCGCAGAACGAACACAAGGAACACTACACGAGGTAGTGGGTGTTACCCGCCCGTCTGGGGCCGCCCACCACCCGCCTGCTGGTCAGTAATGGTCTGGGGCCGCCCACTACCCGGTATTAAGAGGTGTCACGGAAGAATAACGCGGCTTTAAATAAACTCACTGTGAGCTGACAGTGCTCTCTCTCTCTCTCTCTCTCTCTAACTCTATAATTTATTTATTTATGTGTGTGGGAGGAATGTTGAGAGAGGTTGGAGGTAAAAAAGGGGTATGGTGGTAATGGCGGGTATCCTGGGCATAACGTTAACAAGGTCTATATATACACACACGAGTGAGAGGCAGCCGAGTAGACCTGACAGTGAGAATAACAGGCAGAGAGCCAGAAGAGTGGCCGAGACGAGAGGCAGGGGGGGGGGGAACCAAGGAGGGGAAGATCAGGTGAGGGGAAGATCAGGTAAGGGGAAGATCAGGTAAGAGGAAAGATCCAATATATCTCCATAATCAGGGACTGGAGAAGGGAGATTAGAGAGTGATTAGATGGAAGATCAAGGAGAGGCGATATTCGCATGAGGAAGAGGGGGATTAGGGAGAGGCGAGAGATTAAGAAGGTAACGATCAGAAAGAGAAGATCCGGAAGGTGGAGGAGGGCAGCGTGGGGTAGGAGGGTACGAGGGAGCACGCCCTTGTACCGCAACTGCAGTCAATAAGTTACATCAACAGTGTAGAGACAGACTCAAGGCTCTCAGAACTGTAGTGGGGTACAGCCCGAAATACGGTGTTAATATTAGCATAGCAAAACTGATGTACTTAGCATATATATATAAGATCTTTGATAGACTATCATGCACCAGCTTTAGTCCTGCAAAATGGCAAAAGTATTGATAGACTGGAAAAAATGCAAAATGAAGCACTCAGAATTATACTTTGCTGTCCTATAACTACCAAAGTTCTCAATATGCGGAAAGAATTAAATATACCTAGCATTCGAGAAAGAATATTTGAAATCAATCTTATGATGGGACTAAAGCTTCTGCGTGATAACAAAAGCAACATTGTGTCAGTTCAACTGTTAGAACACATACGTAATGGTACCAGCCAGTCTAAAGGGATTCAAAGAACAGTTACTCATATTAAAATGATGGGACTGTACGATGTATATACAGATGAAAGAGTACAGCACTTCCTTCCACCCGGGCAGATAGTACCTTTTGACATCCTGACCCCTGCATACCCCACCAAGAAACTCATCACAAACAACCCTCATGCTCAGCTTGCTGCTAAATTAAGCATCATAGAACACATTCACAATAATAATAATAATAATATACACGTGGAAGATACTGGAGGGCCAAGTACCGAATCTACACAGTAAAATAACAATATACTGGAGTGAACGATATGGAAGAAAATGCAGAATAGAACCAGTGAAGAGCAGGGGTGCCATAGGCACAATCAGAGAACACTGTATAAACATCAGAGGTCCACGATTGTTCAACATCCTCCTAGCGAGCATAAGAAATATTGCCGGAACAACCGTGGACATCTTCAAGAGAAAACTAAATCATTTTCTCCAAGGAGTGCCGGACCAACCGGGCTGTGGTGGCTATGTGGGCCTGCGGGCCGCTTCAAGCAACAGCCTGGTGGACGAAACTCTATAAGTCCAGCCTGGCCTCGGGCCGGGCTTGGGGAGTAGAAGAACTCCCAGAACCCCATCAACCAGGTATACAAACTGGTCTTCTGGTCCATCTGTAAAGACCAGCAGGGATCCGCATCCCAGGATACAATCACTCTGGGACTGTTGCAACCTGCAATCAGAACAATGCCAACATGCCGGAAGATAATTTGTGCTGCCAAGAAGCAGGTCCCTGATGCAGACTGACAGCACCACACCTTGACCCTAAGCACTGTGCTAAGGTGGTGAGGAGCGGCTACACGATGGGGTCCACCGCCACACACCATTGGTCACTGGGAAGGTAATGGGGCTACATAACGTCAGCCCACAACTGTTACTGTTGAGCGGACCTGGCGGCGCCACCTCAAACTCGCCTCCATCAACTCTGACCAGCTCAAGGAATATGGGCTTCCCTCCGGAAGAACGAACACGTAGCTCCAGTATACCCACGGTCTTGAATAGATCAGTGGGCTCACAGTGTCAAATAGACCAGAGGGTCCACAGTGAAGAATAGACCAGTGGGGCCTACAGTGTAGTCCAGACCATAGGGCCCATAGTGTAGCAGAGGGCCCTACACCCAGGGAGACAACCCTGGGGACGGGGGTGTGCAGAGTCGAGGCAGGGCAGACCAGCCTATAATAGTGGCTGACCAGCGTCATCCCACCACTTGTAATGGCAGGCCGCCGGTCGCAAACACCTTACCCCATGACAGGAAAAGACTGCTCCCTGCCCCCCTCTTACCTCCTCAGGTTGCCTCCCCCCCGCCCCCCCTCCCCGACCACTTTCACTGTCAACCCCCCCTCCCTATCACGTCATGAGCCCCTCTCTCCCTTTCATGACTCCCCTCTCCGTGACCGCCGGAAGGGGGAGGAGGTCCAGTAGTGTGAAGACTGTGTTAGAGGAGGGCAGCGTACCCGAGCTCAGAGGTAGGACGAGGCGTGCCCAAGATAGTGCCCCTGCTGGTGGCCCTAGTGAGGGTCGAGTGCCACCCATGGTGACCCCTGCTGGTGGCACTAGTGAGGGTCGAGTGCCACCCATGGTGACCCCTGCTGGTGGCACTAGTGGTGGCAGGAACATTCGGGGAAGACCGGACCTGTTTTGCCAGATGATGTTGGTTAAGATGGTGGTAACTGTCATGAGATAAGTAAGACAGTGATGATGGTGATGGTGACAATGATAACTAGTGATCATGATAATAACGGGTTACCAAGCAGAGACAATGAAAACCAACACCCGTTGTATAAACCAACGTACACAACGTAAACCAACATACACAACGTAAACCAACATACACAATATAAACTAGTATACCCAATGTAACCCAACAGTCAATGTAACTCAAGTAATATGTGCAAGGTAAACCGAGCAGCAGACGCAGCGTACACACGAGGTCTCCGCCGCTGGCTACACACACACACACACACACACACACACACACACACACACACACACACACACACACACACACACACACACACACACACACACACACACACACACACTCGGGGCCTAACGGCTGAGTGGACAGCGCTTGGGATTCGTAGCCCTAGGGTCCAGGAATCGATCCCCGGCGGAGGCAAAGGGGCAGTTTCTTTCACCCTCATGCCCTGTTCACCTATGAGTAAATAGGTACCTGGGAGGTAGGCAGTTGCTACGGGCTACTTCCTGGGGGGGGGGGAAATCCCCAGTCGATTGACAGCTTAGAGGCGGGCCCAAAGAGTCAGAGCTCATCCCCCGTAAGTACAACTGAGTGAGTACACACACACACACACACACACACACACACCACACGGCCACAAGGAAAATCCATACTACACAGTATATGTATGTATATAACACAACACATTAACGACAGACGTTTCCCTAGGGTATATCTTGAGTCATTCCTCTTGATATTGTAGTTGTGGTGAGAACTCAAGAGAAAAGATAGGAGTGTGAGGTGAGGCGAGGCGGGGGCGGGAAACACCGCGGGCGTCACACTGACTGACCGCTGCTGCAGGCGGCGTCGTCGTCAGCGTCCCGGATGACACCAATAACAAGTGACGTCACCAGGTCTCCAAGTACGTCCTCCAGGGCCCCTCGCCTTCTTATAAGTAGCTATGTGTGTGTGTTAATGATAAACCAATAGCCTGGGATGAGCCGTATATTGTGGCAAGTGCCGTAGTGATGATAAGCTCTTGGGCTTACAGGGCTGACAAACACTGTGTATAGGCCAGAGGTTCACAACATGGACCAGACCGAGGGGTAAGAGGTAAGAGCCTCCAGTGTTGACAAGCAACACTAACACTATAGAGGCAGACGGCCCTCAACACCCGCCGCAGTTAACACACACACACACAACCCAAACAATTAAGGTATCCGCCCCCAATTAAGAAGCAGCCAGGCCGCTGTAGTTACCAGCGGTGCCGCAACAAGTGTGCACCAGTTACCCTAAGGTCACGTGTTTGCACACTCCAGCCACTGCAACCACAGATTACCACTACAACGCCACACCCATTGCACCGAGGCTCCATCAACTGTCGCAACCTCAACCCAACTACCACCACCACAAGACCATACTCGCTACCTCCTACCACAACTACCATCACCACCACTTGTGCCGGGAACCATGATGCAGACGCTGGCCCCGCCAGAGTCCTCCATGGAGAAGCGTGGTTCCTTCTGTGACCGGGAGAGACTGCTGGGTCTGGAGAAGAAGTTCTATACTGTGAGTACGAGTACCTTACCACCCTGTGGCTGCCTGTGGCGGGCTCTAGCTGCTAGCCTTGCATGTCTAGTTACACAATCTGGCGTCTTCACGTCTCTCTCTATGATTAGTACGACAGCCATGGCCATTCAAGAACAAGGTCATTTACATTAATACTAAGACTACACATGCTCTGCATGTGGGCAGAGAGACTGTGTGTGTGTGTGTGTGTGTGTGTGTGTGTGTGTGTGTGTGTGTGTGTGTGTGTGTGTGTGTGTGTGTGTGTGTGTGTGTGTGTGTGCGCGTGCGTGTCGGGGTAGTAATAATATGACAGTAATACATGTAGATCTAGTCAGTGGCCACAAGAGATAACAACACAGGCCTGAGTTGTTATCTCTTATTAATTAAGTTGGTCAACACTGTCTAATGACGGAGAGCGTCACCTAAATGGTCGGAAGGGAGGGAGGGAGCGGGGAAGAGAGGGGGGGGGGGGGGGGGGGGGGTAGCGTTCACATACACTAAGCTACTGTTAGAGCTACAGTAATGTTGATGCCAACCTCTTTTATCTTCAAATACATATTTTTCCAGTAATAATACAAAACTGTCTGAAACCAGAACCAGCAATATTGTATCGAGAACGCTACGAAAATTTCCCGCTGAAGCAAGCTTACATCAGCGCGTTAATGTTATTATCAATACACATTTCATATATTTAGAAAAATCTATTGTCTAAAAGAATTGCTATTACCCAAGAAGAGGTCAATATATAACACGGTGGATGAACAGTCTTCGTGGTGTAGTGGTAAGACACTCGCCTGGCGTTCCGCGAGCGCTATGTCATGGGTTCGTATCCTGGCCGGGGAGGATTTACTGGGCGCAATTCCTTAACTGTAGCCTCTGTTTAACGCAACAGTAAAATGTGTACTTGGATGAAAAAACGATTCTTCGCGGCGGGGGATCGTATTCCAGGGACCTGCCCGAAACGCTACGCGTACTAGTGGCTCTACAAGAATGTAACAACTCTTGTATATATCTCAAACACCATGCCTCTGGTCATTCCTTGGCAAGGGCAACCTCGACAAGCAGTAATTTATATTCCTGTTTATAGTCTATGTAAATACGGGGCCCATCTTGTACTTGTATACTTGTATATATACTACAGTATATCTCCAGTGTTTATTATGGTTTACCGGGGGACAGGAACATGAACAACCAACCCGTCCTCCACTCAAGTCCATTACATCCAGCGGTCGACCCCACACACGCATTCGTAAATTCTAACATGCTGTTCATTCAAAACAGGAATGTTCTCAAATACAAATTAATATTATAATATATTAGCATATTGTGTATAGATAGGTATAGGATAGGTTAGGTTAGGTGTTTAGGTTCTGTTGGCGATTATTTGTATTTGTAGTACGTGAGTGAAGTATTTACAACGTTGTGGTTCGAGCAAAATTCGTCAGTGAAGCACTTGTTCCGGAAGTGTTCGAACGAAATCAGTTGTGAGTCTTGTGTAAACCGTTTTTCATATAAACAGGGGGTTTGGCGGGTGGATGGCATTACTTTTGGGTCTTTGTTTGGAGGACGGGCTGTGAACAACATCCACCACCACCCGCGACACAGCTGTCACTCCCTCAACACCCACCACCACCACCCGCGACACAGCTGTTACTCCCTCAACACCCACCACCACCACCCGCGACACAGCTGTTACTCCCTCAACACCCACCACCACCACCCGCGACACAGCTGTCACTCCCTCAACACCCACCACCACCACCACCACCACCACCCGTGACACAGCTGTCACTCCTCAACACCCACCACCACCACCCGCGACACAGCTGTCACTCCCTCAACACCCACCACCACCCGCGACACAGCTGTCACTCCCTCAACACCCACCACCACCACCACCTGCGACACAGCTGTTACTCCCTCAACACCCACCACCACCACCCGCGACACAGCTGTCACTCCTCAACACCCACCACCACCACCCGCGACACAGCTGTCACTCCTCAACACCCACCACCACCACCACCCGCGACACAGCTGTCACTCCCTCAACACCCACCACCACCACCCGCGACACAGCTGTCACTCCTCAACACCTACCACCACCACCCGCGACATAGCTGTCACTCCTCAACACCCACCACCACCACCACCCGCGACACAGCTGTCACTCCCTCAACACCACCCACTCGGCGCCTGACTCTTACATCATCTCCGTGACATGCAACTGTCCACCACTCTCACTCTGGCTTACTAGTCAAGCATTTCCTTTCCAAGAAAATATTTCATACCGGCAGCAATACAGTCCAGCAGGAACAGCATTGGTTTAGGCATTTCTTCTTTATGGTACGTGCAGTTTTCTCCTCCGGATAACCGCATGAGTGGTGATGGGGGACACGTCACAATGACGCAAGTTTCCCCTCACTCACATTCTCCCACAAAGCAGCCACAGAAAACTAGGAAGACGCCATAGAAAACAGCAAGCGTCACGGGAACGCTGGCCATCCTCACCACGACAACGACGCCTTGAATATCATTACTTAATGCAATCGTGTCCAGAGGCTAAAATTAACTCTCCAATTACGCAACACATTGCCTCTCCCGAGTCTATATTTGGGGGTCCATAATTCCTCGGTCACGCGAGATGACGGCCGAGCACGATAACTCCAGCTTTGTTCTTTGATGATGACCTTGGCCGCTCTGGGCTTTGGTCAAATTCTAATTTTTATTTAAGTACATACATTAATATAGAGTTACAAACATAATGTTGGATTTCTAGATAGAGCTAGTACATACAATACCTAACGTCACTACGCATAGCGTTTCGGGCAATTTTTGTGATCGAGTGGCTCCAATACCATCACGCTAACAACCGCTTTGGACACGAGGTCCCGGCTCTCTAAAATAGGCGTAGACACTATTTATTAGAGAAAAAGGGTAATATGAAAACCATATACACAGTTCACCGTACATGTTAGTCTTCACAGTCATTCTCGGGCTATCACTTCCAAACGAAAATAATGAAGTGACTTGATTAAGAAAGTGATTAAGATTAAGAAAGGGACAAGACGTCGGTTGACCAAATTCAAGACTGTTCGTTTGAGCAAGTCATTAAATCTAATTACGGTCTTCCGCACCTAATCGAACTTTGACGACCAATTCCTAAGCCCATTATCAATATGAAAGTGTACCTAAAAGAATGTTAGCAAATGTTTAACAGTATAACTAGCTTATCAAGACCGCAGCATACTTTAAGATACCCGACTATGATGCAATGCCATGGTATGATGCAGTAAGACACATCACAATAATACATTAGGGGAGGGGGGGCGCAGTAAGGGAGAGCATTGTGGGAGGCAGTGATGGAGAGAGGGGGAGGCAGTGATGGAGAGAGGGGGAGGCAGTGATGGAGAGAGGGGGAGGCAGTGATGGAGAGAGGGGGAGGCAGTGATGGAGAGAGGGGAAGGCAGTGATGGAGAGAGGGGAAGGCAGTGATGGAGAGAGAGACGGGGGGGGGGGGGAGTGAAGGAGAAGAGAAAGTTTCGTTACACTGGCCCCTGGCTGAGACCTGAGGCCAGCCTGTGGTGGTAAGGGTCTCAAGTCACGATAATGCAGCTCACATCCGCAGGCTGAGATAGCCACCACAAGGGAGCAGCTCTCACACCTGCACCGAACTCTATTATCACACACACACACACAAACACACACCTGCTGGAGCTTGTCGTCAAGACTCCTTCCATACTCCAGCAATGCTTCCTATAAGACTGTGGGATGGGGGCCACTGATGTTCTGGGCTGAGCGGCTGGTGAAGTGTTCCGAGGGTGAAATAACACATTTTAAACACTTAGTCTCCAGATCTGTGGTATTGTATCATGCATATTGGAGTCCACCTCCAGCAGGTGGTACTCGTGTGACGTACCCGTCCTTCCCTAAACCAAAAACCCGACCAGCCAAAACCTGTCTACCTCTCCCTGCAACTGAACTCAGAATGTATCAGCTTGTCAAGCGTTATAAAGAGAGACTGGAAGTGTACCTGGCGTGACAATGAGTGGTGGCTCATATTCTGGGGGGAGGGAGGGGGGGAGTCCGTGTAAACAACTGGGCCTCAGTCCTTTACACCGAACTATTTGTCATAATTCTTGCACTCAAATAAGTCTCCATCTTTGACATATTATCTGTAAGAGATTATTATCCCCTTCATTGCGCTCAACTGTTTAAGACGACTGTAACATGCTCGTGTCTGAAGTAAAGACACAGATACAATCTAACTATAAATGATTGTATCAGAGTCCATCTCGTGTTGGGTGTCCGAATGCACAATAGAACTGATTACTTAGCAAAAGAATTTGACTTCAAAAAGGTTACAACCTTGGATTGGATGGATGACCTATAAGTAGCCAGGAAGATGCCCTACAAGCCGACCTATAACCACACCAAGAATTTCAACAAAACCTTGTGTATGAGACAAAAGTTTAATATGCACTAGCCATTACATACAGTATACAGTACTACCATGAATAATCCAATAATATCAGCAGACTCCTTCATGTTACTCCTGCGCGGCTTAGACAGGATAACAAGTATCTCTGAGAGTTTGCATTACCTGCTGACGTAGACTTGACCAAATGTAAACTGTCACAACTTTATCCACACGCCCCCTGTCACTGTGATGGAATCACGGCTGCTAAAAGTATTTTAATGAATGTACCAAAATTACTACCTAAATAGTGCCAACTCTGACAGAAAAATACCAAATTTACAATTTAACGTAGATATGAGTATTTAAAAAATACAGTACACTTGTAATACAATGTAAATAGTAAAATATCATTAAATATATATTACGTATCTCTTGCTTAGTAGGTAGCCACTTCTTCATTATTGTCGTGTTGGTGCACCAGTGTTCCTGCTTGATCTTGTTACAGAAGCTGAATGGTGACGTGTATTTGGTTCACTCTGTATCTTGTAATAGACTTTCAGCATGTTGACCAGACCACACAGTAGAAGGTGAAGGGACGACGACGTTTCGATCCGTCCTGGACCATTCTCAAGTCGATTGTACTTACATGTCTTTCAGCACGTAAGAGAGCATTAGTAGTTTCAGTTGTAAGACTTGATCGACTTTTCACTTTTATGTGAAGTGAAATGTTGTCTCAGTACAGGGTGAGAGAGAGGCAGTGGCAGGAGGGTCATCATGACAGTCAAGGAGGGACGGGGAGAGGAAACCATCCTTATCTCTGCATTTTTCTATTGAAAGTTTGTATCTTTCTACATACGTAACATTCCCTTGTATTTCACATTCACAGTATTTACAAAATGCTATTGTTTGGTCTCTCTCTTTCTTTTAAATAAACACTATTTTGTAAAGACACTTTGTGTTCATACTTAACTTTTTGAACAGTTGTTCATTCTCCCGTCCCCCGACAAGAGCACAATGAAGCACACCCATAACACGAATATGGTTCAACAACTCAACCTTACAAGCGTGTACACTCCGCCAATTAAGTGCACTCAACGTGACGGCTATCAACATTACATTTCTTTTTTTTTTTGCATTCCTATCGTGAGAGGAGCGGGGGCGGCTGTGCCACAGAGCACCACCTCAACACACACAAGCACCAGTAGTTGCACCACACATTGTTAATGCCTCTCGTCGGGTTTGTCGAAGCTTAAAACAGGAAAATATATGCTACTCCGGCGGGGGTCTCAGCTGTGGCACCACGAGGCCACATGGAACTCAAATACAATACACTCTACTAACAAATTATTGCAAAATGATAAACATTAAAAGTAAACACAGTTCAACTTGGTTGCAAGATCAACATAGTGAACCTCGAACCTTAATCTGTGAACATTTCAAAAAGAGTTGCAGAAAATGTGTTTAATAATTTCCAGTTGTGGATGGACTAACTGTAGCGAGGCATTGAGGAAGATGACAAACGTTGCACAATGTGTCTTTCAACGCCTGTGTGTTCAAGTGGTGGTGAGTGAACACTAAGTTGTTTAAGGCAAGCCAGGTTATCATCACACACAAAACTAGTTGACATACATCCTGTAGCAATCTACTCTACCACAGAAAGTAATTACCAATTATCAGCTCATCTACAGGAACAAGGCACCTTTTGAGCAACTTTGGTATCATTCTCCACAACACGTTCCAGCAACTATTTCTTAACACTACACGTCCACTGACTACAACCCCCTGTAGCCCAAGGCCAGGCCCAGCATACACCCTCTTCCCAACCAACACATTTTCAAAAAACTTTACTCAGCTTCTTCAGCAAAGGGGCTACTCACAGACTTTCCTTAAAATATTCTAGGCCTGTCTGTTAAGGATTAGCCAATCTTAGTTTCCCCTTAATGACTCAAATGACAGAAATCAATAAAAATCAAATCTAGCATTTCTGTAATTAAGTCACCTACAATTAAGTCGTAATTACCTCAAGGAGGTCTGGTCAGAGACCGGGCCGCAGTGTCCTTGACCCCCGGAATCAATGCAAGGTAAGGTGACCCCCCCCCCCCTCCCCCACGACGCTGCCATTAACTAATGACAGATGATTGCACCCGTGAACCTTGCAACCTTTCGTCAACAAGCAGAGGTCAGTCGGCGACTTGGACGACATTTCATACCTTGAAAGATCAGTGGTATAATCAGTCAGCTCTCTCTATACCCATTCTACACATCTGGCTAACAAAAATATGTTCTTAAATGTTTTTTAAATATGTTCCTACATATAGATCAAATTCAATAATTAAATAGTAAGACAAACCAACAGGGGCTCAATAAAGATCTGTTATGGAGCTCTGTGGAGGGTATTCAATCACTGCCCAATCAATGTCACTGTGAAAATATCAACCACTGTAGGAATAACAAACAGCCACAATAACAAAACAAGTACAAGCACAATAACAAATTGTGAGAGCAACCACCACTGTCACAAATGAACACATTAAGAACAGCAACAACAACCACCACCACCAAGGTCGCCACACGGGAGACCAGACGTGAGGAAAGTCCTCATTTGCCCAGCATGGCTGTCCCGCCCCCCGCCGCCACCCTTATACCCACCACTCTACTCTACCTCCTCCTCCCTTGATATCACTCTACTTCCCTGCCTCTCACCGGGAAGAGAGAGAGTGATGTTTCTCCCACAAGCGTCACTCTCCACCACCTCTCCCCTCCCATCACTGCCCCCTCACCAGGAGGAGGCGAGTGTGGACACCAGATACAGGCAACCTCCATCACCGTGGGCACCAAGGCGTTAGCTTCTCAACTTCTGCAAACACATGATTGTCTGAGCGGTGGGGGCCACCTGCGGCAAACCGGGCAGACCCAGGGGGAGGGGAGAGGGGATAGAAAAGAAAGGGAAGGGAAGGTGAGAGAGGCAACGAAAGGAAGGGGTGAAGAAGAGGATATGAGAGACGTGGTGCGAGGTCGGGTAAGTCACTTAGTGCGAGATACTGTACTTGTTGCACAGGTTCACCATGCATGCTTATATCCGCCTCGTGACACGGCTCCCATACCACATGTTAACTCATTTTAACTTGTCAGCGTATGAGTGTCTGTACAACACAGACCAGACACCCTTCTTTCCAAATAGTACAGAAAGAAAAGAGAGAAAGCGCGCGCGCACGCTCTCTCTCTCTCTCTCTCTCTCTCTCTCTCTCTCTCTCTCTCTCTCTCTCTCTGTACTCACCTAGTTGTACTTGCGGAGGTTGAGCTCTGGCTCTTTGGTCCTGCCTCTCAACCGTCAATCAACAGGTGTACAGATTCCTGAGCCTACTGGGCTCTGTCATATCTACATTTGAAACTGTGTATGGAGTCAGCCTCCACCACATCACTTCCTAGTGTATTCCATTTACTAACTACTCTCGCACTGAAAAAGTTCTTTCTAATGTCTCTGTGGCTCATTTGGGTACTCAGCTTCCACCTGTGTCCCCTTGTGTGTGCCACTCATGTTAAATAATAAATCCTTGTCCACCCTGTCAATTCCCCTGAGAATTTTGTATGTGGTGTCCCCTTGTTCGTGTACCACCAGTGTTAAACAGTTTATCCTTATCTACCCTGTCAATTCCTCTGAGAATTTTGTAGGTAGTGATCATCTTTCCCCTAACTTTTCTGTCTTTCAGTGTTGTGAGATGCATCTCACTCAGCCTCTCCTCGTAGCTCATGCCTCTTAGTTCTGGGACTAGCCTAGTGGCATACCTCTGAACTTTTTACAGCTTCGTCTTGTGCTCGACAAGGTACGGGGCGGGCTCCATGCTGGGGCCGCATACTCCAGGATTGGTCTTACACATGTTGTATACAAGGTTCTGAATGATTTCTTACACAGGTTCCTGAAGGCAGTTCTGATGTTAGCAGCCTCGCATACACCGTGTGTGTGCACGTGAACACACACACACACACACACACACACACACACACACACACACACACACACACACACACACACACACATTGATTCACAAGTGCGAGCACACTTGTAATATAATGCTACAAGTCCTTGTTTTGCATAAAGTTCCTCTCTTGACCAAATATTATTTGTCAGAGGGGTACCAGCAAGTATGATTATTAATCTGTCTGGATATAAACAACAATATCCACATCCCATGAGTTTTCAAGCATTAATTTGTTTGCACATAGACTTTGACCTGAACCACTACACCACTGCCTCTTTTGGTCTTTCTCTCTCAACTCGAAATTGAATAGTCTCTCAGGAATGTTACTCACTTTACCTGAATTTACCTGAAGGCCACTACGCCTACCTAAAGTCACTGACCTCTGAGAGGTCAGGAAAGGCTCTTCCCTCCCCCTATTTGTCGTGATGATTTTTCCAAATTGGATTTTAAAATTCAATAATGTTTTGACATTTACGGCTTTGGCAGGTAGGCAGTTCCACGAGTTTATAACCCTGTACGTGAAAAAGCAACTTCTGTTTTCCGTCCTATGTTGTGGCATCTTGAGCTTGAAACCGTTGCTCCTTGTTTGTGCTACACCTGACCTTTTGAAGAAATTGTGTGGATCAACATCTTCCAAATTACAGTATTCGATATTTTAGAAGTCTTGATGAGATCTGCCCTGTCATGTCTGGTTTGCAGTGTTGTTAGCCCTGTGACCCTCAACTGTTCCTACATGAGAGTTGATATACTTTTTTTTTTTTTTTTTTTTTTTTTTGAGATATATACAAGTTGTTACATTCTTGTACAGCCACTAGTACGCGTAGCGATTCGGGCAGGTCCCTGGAATACGATCCCCTGCCGCGAAGAATCGTTTTTTCATCCAAGTACTGTACACATTTTACTGTTGCGTTAAACAGAGGCTACAGTTAAGGAATTGCGCCCAGTAAATCCTCCCCGGCCAGGATACGAACCCATGACATAGCGCTCGCGGAACGCCAGGCGAGTGTCTTACCACTACACCACGGAGACTGCTTCTGGACTGATTTGTGTTGCCCGGTCTTTCTGAAGATGATGTTTCCATGATTGAATACAGTAATCCAAGTGATTACACCTGAGATTTATACAGACTTTCAATGAATGATGGATTCTGACTCGAAGGTTCTTCTCTTCGTCAGTCTGCTGTAAGGTAACGTCATTAATTTGGTAGTCGTGATGTAGATTATTATGTCCCCCACGCATGGTCTTTGTTTTTGATATTAAAAATCATTTGCCAGTCTTCTGACCATTTGTGGAGTTCATGAGATCTCGTTATAAGGCCTCAATCTCACTTTCACTTCCCACACATCAAGACATGCATCACCTAAATACAGTCCAGTACACCCAAAAATATACTGAAAAATACTTATAAGGAATACAAAGCTCCTATGCTTTAATAAGCAGATCTTTACAAATGTTTGTACATAAAGGAATACTGTAGTAACTCAATGTGAGCAAGTACCCTAATATTCTATTATAGTCACAAAGATCTCAGATGACTCCAACACCAGGTGACCTCACATTACATTACAGCACAATGTAGATGTGTATAGTACTTTATACTTGTTTATACAGTACTAGTAGAACACATATACAATAGCCAGTACAGTATAATTACTACAACTAGCTAAGCCATGGTGCCAACATACAAATTTTTTGTTAATATTTTAATAGGTATTTTATTTAATGTACAGAATTTACTGAAATGGCATTTTATAAATTCTTCTTTCAATTTATGATACAGTTCTAAATAAAATAAAATAAAATTAATTGTGTCAGGGGACAGGCAGACAGTGTATAATTACACAAGGCTTATTTTGAGGTTCCCTCGAAAGCTGATTTACTGACCCTCCCCAGGATACGGCTCCACAATATGCTGACTAACTCCTGGGTACCTATTTACTGCTAAGTGAACTGCTAGGTATTAGATAAGAAATGTACCCAGCCATTTCTGTCCCACTCGGGATTTGAACACAAAATTCTCGAGTGTGAATTGAGAATAAACCCGACTGTAATGTTCATTCCACTTAAGCAAAATAAGTAGCATAACTAGCAGATATTAAGTCTCTTAAAAACCTAATCATTAAGATACACACACAATATTTAATTGCCACCTATACAGTAAAGCGCAAAATCAAACTCACTTCTTGAAACCTTGGTCTATTCAGATAATCACCCTTGCACACCATAGCATAGATTACCTCTATGCTACACACTAACAGCATGGAGTTAATGAGTATACTTTCCCATTCAGGGATAAAACGGTACTGTGCAGAACTGTAAATTCATAAGAACATCTGGTCACGAAGGGGGAATAGTGAAGAGAAGGAACCGAACCAGTACGCAACGAGGTTTAGATATGTACAACCAAGCTGTTGTCACCAACATCCAATTCTCGTGCACACAAAGAAACTTTACTACCACCATGTTGGTGGATTATTTCAGTAAACACATTTTTACTAATCAAAGTACCTGTACAGTACAGTATTCTATTAATTTTCATTCTTAGCTTAGTGTTATTCTTTTAATAAAATAATTCTGCTTATAATATAGACAGATCAGTAGAAGCAGTACAGTAATAGTATGATAAGGATCTCATCTGAAGCAACTACTGAACTGGTTTGTCATGTTAATGACTGATAAGTTTTTGTTGAAGCGAGAGAGAGAGAGATAACAAACACTCGATCTCATCTTTATCACATGATCCCTGTCTCTTGGTACCACAGTAACGAGAACAATTTGTCAGTCTTACCAAGTATTAAAGACAATGACTGAACGTTGATTTACCAATTCTGTAGTCTGAATCTGAATGTGGGCCTAAGTCTGAGCTAAGCCCAAGCCTCAGTAAAACCCAAGCACGAGACCATAGTTAAAGCCTGAATCTATACTTGAACCCAAGCCTAGATCCTACTCAACTAGCACTATCTTTTTATCTAAGCCTCACTGAGTATTTATTCACACAGCAACAGGGAAACTATTTAACAGCCAATCTTTTCATTTTCATAATATACACTCTCTTGAATGTAAATGTATTTTTAAGGTCGACCAGACCAAGGAGGCCTGGTCGACGACCGGGCCATGGGGACACTAAGCCCCGGAAGCACCTCAAGGTAAGGTAAGGTAAGGTATATATCATAATCCTACCATTATACATATCATGTAACCTACATATTTTAGGTTTACTTACATCTCAATAAAATGGCTAACACATCAAACACAGTATGCAACTAGCATTTAAAATGTTTTCCTTTCATTCATTGTCTCTTACACATAGCTTATGAGCTTTGTTAATTATAAAATCTGGGTAGTGTCGTCACAGTTCATGCTTCATAATAGGATATGCTACTCATTCCATTATAAAATGTTTATTAACTCAAATGCTCCTACAAAAACAGCCAATGGTGTGTGGCACAGTGAACCAATGTGCATCACTTGGCCAGTTACTCTAAGGGTGGTACTGGATTGCCAATTGCACAAAGCCTCTACCATGGTTATGGCACCTAATTGGGTCTGTCCCTGACAATGGTATACCATAACATTTCAGAATTGGTTAGTCTGGTTTCCAATTGACAGGGATAGGAAGCCTGTTAAGCTTATCAAGGTCCATCCCTAGGTTAACCACTGACTTTTTCCAAAATGCAACTAATAACAGTTGCCTATCTCCCAGGGTATCTATTAACTGCTGGGTAAATAATCAGCTGTAAGGAAGCATGATCATATGTTTCAGTTTTGTACAGAACCTGACATGGGACCTTTCAATTGTTAACCAACTGGTGACCAATGCACCACAGTAATTCATTATTATCTGCAAGGTTTTCCATGAGAATCTGTCCAACCACTTGGGCTGGACGGTACAGCGACGGTCTCGCTTCATGCAAGTCGGCGTTCAATCCCCGACTGTCCAAGTGGTTGGGCACCATTCCTTTCCCCTCGTTCCATCCCAAATCCTTGTCCTGACCCCTTCCCAGTGCTATATAGTCATAATGGCTTGGTGCTATCCCCCTGATAGTTTCCTTCCTTCCATGAGAACCTATCCAAATGGCTCCACAATAACAGGGAACAATCTCTGACTTGTAGACAAGATTCTAATGTCAAGTAAAAATGCCCTAGGAACACCCTCCATGGGATATCTATTTTGTATAATTGTTGGAATAGGTGAATCACCTAAAAGGCTCAAGTGATTCTGCACCGTGCCATTCCATTATTGAAAGATTTTTTCTCCCATATTTTTGTTTTAATAGAAACTTGAATAATTTGTTGCTAAAACCATGTCTGGTAGCAGCAGCAATCAACATGAAGGTGTTAAGAGGAATCAAGTTATGCTATCCATTAAAGATAAGCTATGAGTGATTGAACTTGGTGAAAATGGTCACTCCACTGTGAGTGTTGCAGAGAATTTTGGTAGAGGCAGGAGTACCAGCTCTGATATAAGGAAACATAAGCAAAAATACTAGAGGTACATAACTACTAGCACATGTACAATAATTTTAGTGTTGTTAGGTTAGGTAAATGAACAATATTGAAGCCTTTCATCAAGCAAGATGACAGACTAAGTTGAAATTTCTGTTATTGTCAAAAATTGCTAGAGTACTATATACACTGTATATGAAGATCCTCCCCTAACCATGTAAATTTATGTTTACTGCAAGTGGAAATACGAATTATGTTGGCTATGGTACAAAAAATTATGAACATGCTACTTTTTGGGCTTTCCTGGTAAAAAAATGTGGCCAGATCAGATGCCTGGCTAACTTGAATGGGGCGAGCCACCATGTAATGTGAATTACTGAGCGCAGGCAGTATAATATGATAATATCACAAAGAACAGTACATCTGGTCTTGTGAATCATTCAAGTGCTGATGCAGATGATTGTTGGAGTGTGATAGTGATTATCCACAATGTTATATGTATTATACTGTGAATGATATAATAAATGGACAAGTGATATTTTCAATGCTATAATATTTAATATACATGGCATTCTCATAGTGCATTACTTACCTTTTTTCTCCTGGCTGATGCTTTTGCACCTCATGAAAGTGGAAAATGTGGTTGAAATAATGCATATATGTGTATGCATGTATACAACCTATGCATAAGAGGCATAATGTTGTATATAATCATCATTTGAAGAGTACCATGCTGCATAAAATTATGTTAGCGAAAGAAGACATCTGTGTACTCACCATTTTTTGTTTTCAACTCATGATCAGTGGGGATGAGGAGGAGAGGCACAATACCAGCGAAGCCCACAGCCAAGGCTGCAATTATTGAGCAGATCCATGGGTGGTAATCGGTGGTCAAGACAGACATTGTGTCAATGTGGTGGCTTTCTAGCCACTTATTAGGCCATGGGGGCCACACTACAACACTAGACCCCATGGCTGATTCGAGCCATTCTGGGCTGGAGTTTTGCATCCCTCTGCAAGGGGGAAACACTTTACTGTATTAATGGTACAATAAAACAAAAAAGTATACCCTGTATAACATCTGTATATATTTTAACAAAATAATTGGCATAAACATTAGTCAGTGACAAAGTACATTACAAAGTTTTACCAACTTAGACCACAATGACAGCATTTATTTGATTGAATATGATACGCTCTTTCCTCAACATTCATCTGAAGGGAGATAGGAAGGGGGGGAACTTACAACTTTTACACAACAACCACACCAACTCCAGCTGATGAATGTTCCTTCCTCAACCTCCTACTGTAAAAAAGTACTGCCTTGATACCGAGGCAGGCATTCAGCAAACTGGTAAACAACTTTGGGAGTAACTCTGGGAAGAAACAGCACCCTTATGACCCCCAGTGGACCAAAGCTCCAAAGCAGAGAACCACATCTCTCTTACAGAGATAATGAAGATACCCACAGAATCAATCACCCAGGAGGTTCAAAGTAAGATTTAGGAAATAAACCCAAAACATCTGGGAACCCCAACCGGAGGACATGGCTTCTTATCTGTGGATGGAAACAGTATGTCTGGGAGACATCCAAAATTCCCCACCTCCTCCCAGGTGGCCTGGAAATCATACCACAGGGAGCCATTGCAAGACTCTGGGGATACAGGGTATTGAGAGACAGACCCAGGCACAAACCTAGATATAAGAAAATACTGCCTTGAATGCACCTTGAGGACCAGGGCATGCTCTAGGGGCATTATGAGCACCCAAGAGCCTGGGTATTCAACTGTATCATAGAGGAACCCCACAAAGAACCCATGGTGTAAAAGCACCCATAAAGTTCATGATAGTTCCCCTGGATCATCATTCTAAACTTCTGTAATTAGAATGTTTACTTGTCCCCTCCTCAGGGTGTAAATTTTCCTCCACTCTGGAATTTCATGCAAGCTCTGCAAGACTTGTTTCAATTCTTGCTGTGTGTTCAATTCTTGATCATGCTTTTGAGTTAGCCTTGGATTCAGTTTGGCTGCATGAATTCTTTGGAAAATTGGTACACTATTGTCAATCTCAGAAGTTAGGAGTCCCCAATCCCCCAGAGTCTTTGTTGTCCTGGAAGTGCTTTTAAATGAGTATCAGGAAAGACTATTCACCAGACCATTATGTCTAAGAAGCCCAGGCACCAGACCATCATGATTATCAAAGATAAACCAGACAGCATCAAACCATTTGAATCAACAAAGGGCATTATGTCTGTCAAGGAAGTCCATTTAGTGGTCAGGGAATAACAGAGCATTAGGAGTGTCAAGGATATATTTATGATTGTCAGGGAAGACCAGGCACCAAACCAAGTCCCAGTCTATTTGAATCACGACTTGCCCATAATCTCTTAGAAGTGTGAAGACAGACCATTATGATTATCAGGGAAGCCCAGACACCAGACCACTGAGTGGCAGGCAAGCCCAGAGACCAGACTACTGAGTGACAGGCAAGCCCAGACACCAGACCACTGAGTGAGAGGCAAGCCCAGACACCAGACCACTGAGTGACAGGCAAGCCCAAACACCAGACCACTGAGTGACAGGCACCAGAGCATTATCTCCAAGATCATTTTCTAAAATCTGATTCAATCATTGTCACCAAGTTCCCACACTCCTTATCCAGAGGGCTTGAAAGACCCTCTGGCTAAGGAAGGTCTTTCAGGCCCTCTGAAATTACCTGTATAGTAATTTATATAAAGTACATTTGAAACTTGATACAGTGGAGCATTCATGATAATTTATATATTCATGATAATTTATATAAAGCCACTAAAACTAAGTACAGTACAGTATTAAGATAACCAAATGTCCTCAATTACAACTTAAAAGTTGGATGTAGTGATGACAATATTATCCAGATGCTTCTCTGAATATTACACCATGTCACAAAAATATTTTAGCTTCACCTCAGAATAGGGGAGAGGGAAGGTAATTATCAGGAGCAAGCTCTAATCCAGAATTACTATACAGTATAACACTTGGGTGGGGCTATGAGGACAGACTACAGGCTGGAATACGAGGACAGAGCTAAAGAGCGGTGCGTAACAACTTGGAACAATGGGAATCAAGTGCTGACACTGCACAAAATAGGACCATCACTGTACTGACCAGTACAAGAGGATGGGCAGAAGAATTAGTCAAAGATATCTAGTAGCACATTTGTTACTAAACAAATGAGGTTGCAGTATACATAACACTAACTTTCATTCATGTAATTTTCCGCTAAGTAACTCTATGGTGTCAAGAGAAAGCATTTCTATACTGAAGAAATATACTCTCCTCATGTCTCATCTATTTATCGTGGATCACTGCTTCTTACAGTGAGTCTATTCAAAGAAGAAGTAACCAAATTTCAAGACTAACAGCTGCCATTGTTTCACACTACAGAGGGGGGGGAAACAGTGAGAATACAGTATCTTACCACATTTAAAAAAACACAATATATTACACAATAAATATCTAGGTACTTCAGGGGTTAGAACATTGCTTACCTTGAATATTCTTTCTACACTAATCACGGAACACACACACCACCACCTGGAACAAAGACATACATATGTCAGTACACTAATGTACAGTAACTTGCGAGTCTTTCAAGTTTATATAGGAAACTGTAAAGTCCTAATAACCATACTAATCACAAACCTCACAATCACATCAATACAGTAAAGACAATATTTACCATCATGTTCTTCCACTAATTAAATTCTTCATAAATACCCTGCCAAAGTCTAAGCTAAAGTAATCCTCTTATGCACTAATGTATGTGACTCAATGCCTAGCATGTCTCAACACTTGGCAGTGTTGAGACATCAGTTTTATATCAGTTACTGCCAATCAATATTAACAAAACCCTTTATACTCAACTGTAAAACTTTTTTATTGTATACTTTTCTTAAGCACTACAGATCTAACCTATATTTCTTAATATCTAGTGTCTTATTTCAGAGGAAACAGAATGTTTATACTGAAAGTTAATCTTAAGAGCCTTAAAGAACATTGCACAGTACTCTACTGGAATTAAATTAAAGTAGCATCAGGTACTTCAGGGTTCAAAGGCTTGTCTAAGTCCTTAACCCCTGCACTGCGCACCTGGTTTCGGTAAGAACTTCTTGGGGCAATTGTCAAGGACATATTCCTGTTATTTTTATAAATATTCAGGTAAATTTAATGTCAAAATGTTTCCAAACTCAACTATTTTCATTTAAAAACACAAAGAGTAATGGAAACATTAAAAAACATTAAAATATAGCCTAATTAAAAAAAAAATAGCATAACTCTCAGAGCGCCTAAAGGCGCTTTGCGCAGTGCAGGGGTTAAATGTATAATTTTCAAAATAAAAGCAGTGACAAGTCTACTAGCATTATATTTAGCAGAACATGTCTTCAGACACTGCTCAGAGCTCAATGAAATGCAAATATTAACTGGCAATATGGTATCTTTAAAAAGTATTGTATAGTACTGTATTTACGTAAACGGAAATGCACAATACCGTATAGTTAAAAATTTAGAAAATTCAAAAGTAACACTTGAAAGCTAAATTAAAAATTATACAAGCATTTAGGCCTATACCCTAACACAAATTTATACAATAGGCATTGTATTACCATGCATCCTATGATAAATTAAGGTTATTTAATTCATTAAAATCAAAACACACCTCTTAAAGTTATCATTAGTTTGAGATAACTCCACAAGTCCTATCTATGTACTTTACCCAGTTAGAAAGATTTCCACATTATCAGATTACAGTGTTCTGTACATTGGCTTCCATCCCCATACACTAGTCTCCCTCAACCAGATGTTTGGAGCCTTTAACACACACACACACACTCACACAGCTGGAGGGGTGACAAGCAGACTACTGACTTGGATGAAAATATTTCTAACCGACAAATGAGAGCAGTGATCAGAGCTGAGAAATCAGACATTTCTCCAGTGATTAGACTGGAGAAATATCACAAGCTGAATACCACAAGGTATTGCACCAGTAATGTTCACTGTCTATACAAACACTTTACCAGAAAGGATTCAGAGCTCCATGAATATGTTTGCATACAATACTAATTTACTAGGGAAAGTAAAATGCTTATATGAATGCCATGCCCTTCAAAATGACAAACAAAATAAGTGAGTGGACCAACACATGGCAAATGAAACTCAAGATAAATAAATTGAAAGTGGAATTGGGAAAAGCAGGTCACACTCAACCTATAAATTATGTAAAAAATATTAAAGAACTCTGGCAGAGAGATCTAGAGGTACTGTAGTTCTAGAGAGTAAACTGCCACCAGAGGATCACATCAAAGGTGTTGAGAGAAGAGCCTGTGCTATGCTAGTAAATTTCAGAATCACATTAAATATTTGGATGGAGAAATATTGTATTGAATCTATGCTTTCTTGTGGGGTCCTTTCTGTACATATCTCCCTGAGCGACCCAACTGGAGGCCTCGAAACTCAGGTACCACACCAGGCTCTAGCAAATCATGAATGCCTACCATTTAGAATCTGGAACCTGGAATTCCCCAGAATCTGGACCTCTTCAATAGACACACAGGGAAGCAAGGATACCATACTAGATCAACCACATTACTGAAGAGAAGCCCACCAGAAAGGTAGACCACACCTAATAAGCAGGTGCTTAGACAACATTTGTAACACTAATTCAAATTATGTACATGCTCATTAATTAGGCCCAACAGCTACTTAGCTCCACCTCCTCCCACCCCCCCTCTCACCACCAGATAGTAGCCCCGGCAACCCAAGGGTCTGGGGCAGCTACCCCTGTCATTCACACATTGCCATGATTGTCTCCGTGAATACCAATGTAATATTAGGCTGCATTAGAGATATTTCTTGTTTTGGCAGCAGAATGTCATTCTTATTCTGAGCTATACATTAGTATTGTACATCCTAATTTAGAAATTTACAGTTTTGGTCACTTTCATGATAATTTGTGATCCTGCCAAGTTACTAACAAAAACTTTATTCTTAAAATAATAAACATTCTAGGCCTATGAAGTATTGGGCTACACCACTTCCATTGGGCTACACAGTATATAAGGCTTGTACCTTATCTATGGTAGGCATAATGAAGGGTCCAACATCTAAGGTATATTATAAATGTTTTATGATGATTGATGAATGCTGTGAGGTGAGGAGACATGAATATTGTGAGTGGCTAGATAAATGTTGTGAGGTGATGTAATAGATGAATAATGTAAGGCAACAGATGAATGAAGTGTGGTGGTTATTAATTGTGTGGGGCAATATATGAATTTTGGGAGATGATACTGTATATGAATGAGAAAAGAGAAGAATACTATGCAATGAGGTAACAGATGAATGCTGTGAGATGAGGTGACGGAAGAATGCAATGAGATGAGCTAACAGATGAATCCTACGTGTGAGATAAGGTGACAGAAGAATGTTGTGAGATAAGTTGCAAGAAACATGCTGTGAGACAGGGTGACAGAAGAATGTTGAGATATGAGCTGACAGAAGAATGCTGCGAGATGAGGTGACATAAATGCTATGAGGGAACGGATGCATGCTAGCTATGAGGTGCCAGGTGACTTATGAGGTGCCAGATGAATGCAATGAGGCGTCAGATGAATGCTATGAGGTGACAGATGAATGCTATGAGGTACCAGATGAATGCTATGTGGTGCCAGATGAATGATAGGAAAGGATATATGAATATTCTGAAATGAGGAAACATATAAACACTGTAAGGTGAGGCGACAGACGAGTGTCGTGAAGCGAGACATAAGGTGAATGTTGTGAAGTGAAGCAACATATGAATGCTGTGACGTGACAAATGAATACTGTGAAGCAACAGATAAATGTTGTGAAATGAAATGATATGAATTTTCTGTAAGTGACAAATGTGACCCACAGATACAATAATAGCATTTTTCAATTGCTAAACAGCTTCATATAACATACAGTACTCATATTTTAAAGCTCCTGAAAAAATTATAAGATGAATGAAATGACTAGACTAGTTGTTGAGATCCTGTCACTGGTGACATAATTATGTGGGAGGATGAAGAAGCCTGAGAATGTGACAAGTGTATGCTTTGGATCTGGAGAGGGTTCTGGGAGTTCTTCTAATCCCCAAGCCCGGCCTCGATTTGTGATAACTTGTTTCAACAGGCTGTTGCTAGGAGTGGCCTTCAGGCTCACGTGACCACCATAACCTGGTTGGTCTGACACTTCTTACAAAAACTTCTCTAATTGTTTCTTGAAGAAGTCCACCTTTGTTCTAAAAATGCTGTACTATATAGTATTTCTAATGCTTGCTAGGAGAGTATCGAAAAGCCGTGTACCTCTGATGTTCAGAATGCTGTCTGATTATGCCTATGACACCTCTACTTATCATTGATTCTATTCAACATTTTGTCAATATCTTTCACTGCAGTATGTTGTTATTCTACCGTGCAAATTTGAGACCTGGCCATCCAGTATCTTCAAATATATATATTATTTGATATCTCTCTCTATTCTCTTTTCTAGAGAATACATGTTAAGAGCTTTGACATGGTCCCAATAATTTGGGTGCTTTATCATATCTAGGTGTACCATGTATGTTCTCTGAATTCCCTCTATTTCAGAAATCTCTGTTGCTCTGAAAGGGGAAGCAAGTACCGAGCAGTATTTAAGCCGGGAGAGCACCAGTGATTTAAATAGTACAGTATTAGAATTGCCATTGGATCCTGGATTTGAATGCAGTCTCCGTGGTGTAGTGGTAAGACACTCGCCTGGCGTTCCGCGAGCGCTATGTCATGGGTTCGTATCCTGGCCGGAGAGGATTTACTGGGCGCAATTCCTTAACTGTAGCCTCTGTTTAACGCAACAGTAAAATGAGTACTTGGATGAAAAAACGATTCTTCGCAGCAGGGGATCGTATTCCAGGGACCATAGGATTAAGGACTTGCCCGAAACGCTACATGTACTAGTGGCTGTACAAGAATGTAACAACTCTTGTATATATCTCAAAAAAAAAAAAAAAAAAAAGAAAAAAAAAAATGTTCTCTGATTTCATTCTATCATTTACTTGGCTGATGCTATATTTGCTTAGTTATGTTCACAACTTTTACATGTTCTTTTCCTTCTTTGAGTAGCCTGATTGTGTCTTGTACCCTATATTTTGTTTAACCACTGTGCTGTGCCAACTAAGAAAACTTGTTCTGAGAGTTGTGTTTTTTTTTTTAATTAGGCTCTATTTTCATTTTTTTTTTTAATGTTTTCATCTGTCTTTGTGTTTTGAAATTAAAATGGTTGAGTTTGGAAACATTTTGACATTAACTTTACCTGAACATTTATAAAAACAACAAAGATATGTCCTTAACAATTGCACTATGAAGTTTTTGCCAAAAACAGGTGTACACTGTAGGGGTTAAGTTCCACATTTCCACCAAAACTAAGTACAGTAAGTACTGTACTGTACTTGGGACTATCACTATTAAACATGTTATTTTCTGTTTCCCAATCAAAGACTTTATTAATATCAGGTTGTAGGTTTTCAGTACCTTATACAGAGGAAATTTTCACACTGATTTGTGTATCGTCTGCAAAGGATGATATGAAGCTGTGACTAGTATTTTTGTCTATATCTGATATAAGACTGAAAAAGCAGTAGTGCAAGGACTATGCCCTGAGGTACAGAGCTTTTCATTGCATTTGGACTTTATTTTATTTGACTGTTACTCTTTGCATTCTGTTTGACAGAAAACCGAAAATCCAACATCCCACCTTACCCGTTATTCATACTGATCTCACTCTCTCTCTCTCTCTATGGCAAACTTCAAAAAAACTCAGTGGATAACAAAAACAAATCCTATTTATACCCACCCAATCCCATTCATATTTTTGTCATTGTACCTCACTTCCCCTCTCTCTCCTGCCTATATATGTCCAATCTACAAACTTGTAAATCCATCCTTCTGAAGATGTATTATTAAATACGAAAGTACTTAAGGAAATTCCTGTTTTAATTCTTCCTTCATGGTTTGACACTGTCATTCATATATATATATATATATATATATATATATATATATATATATATATATATATATATATATATATATATATATATATATATATATATATATATATATATATATATATGTATATATATATATATATATATATATATATATATATATATATATATATATTTATTTTATGCATAAAACAACTGCAAGATTCATTACAAATGGCTTCCCACTACTGAGGACAAGAAGCCTTTTTTGCGTACACCTATCCAATCTACTCAACTGATCTTCCACATAACATACAACAGTCAACTAAACCCCCATGTATCTATTTATTGCTGGGTGAACAGAAGAATTGGGTACAAGGACGTGCATAAACATTCCCCTGCCAAGGAATTGAACCCAGACTAATCGGATGTGAACTGAATGAGCTAATGGCAAGTTACCATCTATAAGTATGTCAAATGTCAACAATTTGAATGGAAAGAATGTTCAGAAGATTATTATGGTCACTCAAAGTGGAGGATTGGAAAAGATACACTGCACATGTCAGTGTAGCAAGACGTACACAACAATTGTCAGAGTAGCAGTACTTGTATGCAACAGGTGTCAATGTAGAAGTACTTGTATGTATCAAGTGTCAGTGTAGCAGTACTTGTTTGAATCAAGTGTCAGTGTAGCAGTACTTGTATGCAACAAGTGTCAATGTTTAAGTACGTGTATGCAACAAGTGTCAATGTAGAAGTACTTGTATGCAACAAGTTTCAGTGTATCCGTACTGGTTCACAAGTGTCAGTGTAAGAGTACAGGTGCATGACAAATGTCAGTGTTCCCGCCGCCAACACCCTGCAACATCTTAGCACACTGAAAACATGACTCATACCAACACTGTCTTCGTCAGGTCTTGATGTGGGGGGGGGGCAACACTCCACCTCTTCAACAAGTGGTCAGCAGACCCAGCACTGCCTCGGAAGCCCCACCACTGTGTCACCAGCCACCATGATACCTGCCACTGTGTCTCTAACCACCGTGCCAACGTGTCACCAGCCACCGTGTCAGTGACCGTGCCAGATGACCACTAAGTGGTGGGGGAGAGATCAGTGCTCGCGACGTCTCGTCACAGTAGCCACACATCAAAACATTATCACGCACACTGGTGTGTCTGAGAAGCCACTGATTCTAACGCAACGTCCACTGCCCTGGTGGGGATGTAGGGTCAGGTGGTCATGTCAGGACGGGGGTCACACAGGGCTCGACACACTAGGGGTCACACACAGGGGTCATCACCAGGCCAGCCACTCCTCGACTGAGCCACACTGTTTACATTCCCCACCGCCCTGCCACACGATCCGCTGCCGGTCAGCATATCCACTCAAATTTGACCTCCGCCGGCTTATTGTTTACTAGTTACGTTTTAAATAATTTTATTTATTGCATTTATATTTTTTTAAACAAATTAATTTGTGTCTAAAGTCGTTAATTTAGTGCAACAACAGTACAGTGGGCGGAGCCAATGAAGATGACGGAGAAAAATCGTACCGCACATCCCTGAGGGAGGCACACGTCACCAGCGCTGCCGACGATAACTTGCGAAATTTTTCACTTTGCCATATAGAAATTTTCGTGTAATTGGTGCTATGGTATAGTCAAAGTTAGTACAAAATAACTATTATGCCTACTTAAATAATACGCTAATTTTATTTTTATAATAGTGACATTTTAAGCCCTCAGGAAATATATCTTGGTTAGCTTAAACCTCAGAAAAACACAAACATATGTGAAAAAAATATTCTGGTCTAAATTTGCCTATTAGCAGACAGGCAAGCAAATAAAGTTTTGTCATCATTTAAATCCTACGGTGTGACTACATTTGTGGCAATTAGATATGTCAGAGGTCGGTGTTATAGTGAGTGGTTATACTAATGTTATACCAGGCAGAGGACACGTACACAGGCAGAGAGGGTCAAGTAACGGCAGGTTCCCACGCCACAACAGCAGGACATCCCGGAAGATACGTCCAACCACTTGGGCTGGACGGCAGAGCCGTACGGTCTCCTTTCATGCAGGTCGGCGTTCAATTCCCAACCTTCCAATTGGTTGGGCACCATTCCTTCCCCCTGTCTCATCCCATATCCTTATCCTGACCCCTTCCCAGTAGTATATAGTCGGAATGGCTTGGCGCTTTCCCCCTGATAGTTCCATTCCCCGGATGATAACTCACATGTGTGTGTTTTGTTCTACGTTTACACCTCTCAAAGTTATCACAACCAAAATTATATATAATGCGTAACACCAAAAATGTTAACAACTTCCTTTGTCGACAGGACGTAGAAGTATTATGTATATTGCATCATTGCATATACTTTACAAACAGCTCTACTCCTATCTCGTGAAATTCAACATACTAAGTCCCTGTCAGTTTGCCTTCCGCTCCCAAAAGAGTACCAATGATGCAATTATTAGTCTGCTTGACTTAATCTACTCAGCCCTTGACAAAAGTGAGTTTCCAATTGGACTCTTCGTTGACCTGAGGAAGGCCTTTGATACTGTTAACCATAACTACCTCTTACTTAAACTCCACCATTATGGAATCCGAGGCCATGGAATGCCCTGAACTATATCTCTTTGATATCCCCAGAGTTAAACTTAATCTGTGTAAACACTCTATGCAAATAAAGGGACCCAGTTTATGGAACTCACTCCCTACTGAATTGAAAAGCTGTCCAACTTTTACATCATTCAAAATCAATACTAAAAAGTACCTAATTTCATCTTCATAGTTTTTCACTTTTTGCCTTAAAATTGCACTGTATCAATTGCTACTCAATCTCCCAACCTTTATGTTCCCAATTTGAACATCTTTACCATTGTGATCATTGCTGTTTTCTTATATGTGCTGCCAATCTGTTGTATGGTGTTTATAAATCTTGTTTAAATTACTAATCAAGCTGTCAATGTAATCAATCAGAGCTTTAATATAACAATGTGCTTTAATATACTTACTTATCTCTCTCATCTCATTTTTCTCTTGTAATGTATCTTTATCATTTATCAATTCTGATTGAAATTACCTACTTAAAATTATCTGCTAGATTAAGGACCTGCCCGAAACGCTGCGCGTACTAGTGGCTTTACAAGAATGTAAATACTGTACTATCCAATGTATTCTCACAAACCCAATTACCTTCTTGTATATATATAAATAAATAAAATAAATAAATAAATAAATAAATATCCGATCCTATCTTAGTGAGACACCAATATGTAGCCATCAATGACATAACCTTTACCACTCTACCATTAACCGTAGGAGTGCCACAGGGCAGCATCTTGGACCTCTCCTATTTTTTATATACATCAATGATCTGCCTAATGTCTCTAACATACTTACACTTATATTATTTGCTGACGATACTACCCTCATCTACTCAGACCCCAACCCACACTCAATAAAAAATAACGTTGTAAACAATGAACTAAAAAAAGTTCACTTATGGATGTCAACCAACAAACTCACACTAAACATAGAAAATACCTACTACATCTTATTTAAAAGCAAATCAACAAATGCAATTAAGCTTCAGATAAACAATGTTATAATCAGCAATAAAAATGATGGGAAGTTCCTTGGCCTATACTTAGAGAAGAGACTCAACTTCAGCATCCACATACAACACATAACCAAGAAAGTCTCAAAAACAGTTGGTATACTCTGTAAAATCAGATATAATGTTCCAAACTCTGCTCTCCTCTCGCTATACTATGCGTTAATCTATCCCCATCTTACATATGGTATCTGTGAATGGGACTCAGTCTGCAAACTACCTCAAGCCCATCATCACCCAGTAAAAATCAGAACAATAACAAACTCTGCTTTCAGACAACACTCAGCCCCCCCCCCCCCCCCTCCTGTTTAAATCCCTAAACACGCTAAGATAACCGCACTCTACACATTTACTTGTGCCAATTACATTTACAAAACTCTGTTCTTAAATGCAAATCCTGTTCTGAAACTCTTCTTGGACAGATGTAATAGAACAAATAATCACCACACCAGAAATAAATATCTCTTTGATATCCCCAGAGTCAAACTTAATCTGTGTAAACACTTTAAGCAAATAAAGGGACCTGTTCTATGGAACTCACTCCATAACGAATTGAAAAGCTGTCAAACAATAAAATCACAAAAATGAAGCTATAAAAGAAAACTAGTTCACAGAACATCTAGAAAGATCCCAATTTTTTATGCGTATATAAAAAAGTAAAACCCTAAGATAAAAGACTCTGTAAGAAAATTATATATTAGGTGTGGATGGAATTTTATCCAAAATCATAAAAGAACTATAGCGGGTGAACTATGTCTACCACTGAAACTTCAACTCTCTGGCCCAAGTTAGAGTCCCCTAAATGGGAACTATGCAAATGTCACCACTCCCAATATCTTCTAAACCACGCAGAAAGAGTTCAGAAAACTACTGACCGATCAGTCTAACCCCACATATCTGCAAGCTCAAGGAGAAAATCCTGAGAGAAAATGTTTACCCGAATTTACCTGAAGGTCACCTTCTCTCTTGTGGCCTCGATGAGAACAGGAAAAAAGGCGGCTTGTCAAAAATTCTCCCCCTTCCCCATTGTTCCTGAGTTTTTTTTCAATTGGATTTTGAAATGCGGTAATTAATGTATTGGCACGTATGGCTTCGGCTGGTTGGAAATTCCATGGGTTTATAACCCTAAGGGTTAAATCTAGTGGATTTTCTGATCACTAATGGTGGCCCTTAGGTAAATTAAGCTAAATTATAGGCTCACTTGACACCGTTATAGCTTAAGTAAATTTGGTTTGGTTATATAATTCGGTTATATAAATGACATAGTATAACTTATGTCGAGTCGTGGTCCAGAAGTAAGGAATGGGGCTTGGGAGTAACCCAGTGATGTAACACAAACAGGGAGCAACTGTTTCAAGCTCAACAAGCCACAGTGTAAGACTGAGAACAGTAGATGCTTTTTCACCCACAGAGTTATAAACTCATGAAATCGCTTACCCGCCGAAGCCGTAAACGACAAAACTCTTTTAACTTTTAAAGTACAACTGGAAAAAATCATCAAGGCAAATGTGTAGGACCTTTAACAAGCCGCCGGCTTCCTGTCCTCGTCGAAGCCACTAATGTTAGCGGCCCCTCAATAAATTCCTCTGGTCCTCAAGAGTTATACTAACTTCTCATTTTCTGTAAGTAGGAATTATAGAAAACTGATCAACGTCCCGTGCATCGTTTTTATGAAGTTTTACAGTAACTAATTTATTTGGTTTCTCATTGCGGGGAACGACTGAGCTTCCCCAGGATGTAACCCACAACAGTTTGTGTGATGAGGCCAACAGCGACTACTTTATTGTGCACCCGATACTCACCGCATAAGCTGTAGCTCAGCAGGAACACAGAGCTGAGAGGAAGGCACAAATCACAAGCTTTATTCATAAATGGTTGCGTATTTATAATTGGAACGTTGAGACAACTCCCTTATGTAATTAATATACTGTAATAGTTATAACACTGTAATTATAATTATTATAATAATTAAAGTACAGTAACTAGATAAGCGAGTCACAAAAACAGCACAGAACGCAGGTCTTAATCAGACCTCACTGCGTGCAAGTTTGACACATTGTCTCTTATACAATTTAATCATTAATAATAATTAGTTTTATCGGGGATAGGTAACCTTTGTATCCCGATATACCTGGATTATACCTGGAGGGGATGGGGGGGAGTTCTTCTACTCTCCCAAGCCCGGCCCGAGGTCTCAGCCTTGCCATGTGATAACTTGGTCCAACAGGCTGTTGCTTGGAGTGGCCCGCAGACCCATCACAACCCAGTTGGTCCGGCACTTCTCGCAGAAAAGTATCCAGTTTTTTTTCTTGAAGACTTCCACTTTTGCTCCGGCAATATTTTGTATACGTTATACGCTCTTATACGTTAGACATATATCGAGCCTCACCCCCCCCCCCCCCCTCAAGGTCGAACTTCTGGCCCTCCCAAAGATGTAACCCCACAATAGTTGACTAACTCCCGGGTACCTATTTACTGCTAGGAGAACAGTGCTTTAGGTGAAAGGAAATATGCCCAACCATTTCCATCCTTTCCGGGAATTGAATCTGGGATTCTCCATTTGTGAGTCGAGAACGACATCCTAGGCCTACCGCCAACAGGATGGGTTCGTGGATAGTGGCAGGGTGTTGGGGATGGTGGTATAGTGATGGTGGCAGGTGTTGGGGATGATGATAGGTGTTGGGGATGGTGGCAGGTGTTGGGGATGATGGTAGGGGTGGGTTGCAGGGTGTGCGTGATAGGGACCTAGTTCTGTACTCGCCAAACAGCTGTTGAACCAACAGCTGTTTGGCCCATTGAAGCCGCACAGAACACATGCGATTTACACACACACATTATATATATATATATATATATATATATATATATATATATATATATATATATATATATATTGAATATGACCGCATATTCTGTATTTACTATCTTCTGGTTTAGGGCTTCTATCCCTCTAACTATTATTCTTGCATCAGGGTTTAGTTGAAAGAGGAGTTCTCCAAAACCAATCTTTCAACTCAGAATGGGGGATGAGCTCTGGCTCTTTGGTCCCGCCTCTCAACTGTCAATCAACTGGTGTACAGATCCCTGAGCCTACTGGGCTCTATCATATCTATGTTTGAAACTGTGTATGGAGTCAGCCTCCACCACATTACTTCCTAGGGCATTCCATTTGTCAACCACTCTGACACTAAAAAAGTTCTTTCTAATATGTCTATTAATCTTGTTTAAATTACTAATCAAGCTGTCAATGTAATCAATCAGAGCTTTAATATAACAATGTGCTTTAATATACTTACTTATCTCTCTCATCTCATTTCTCACTTGTAATGTATCTTTCATTTATCAATTCTGATTGAAATTACCTACTTAAAATTATCTGCTAGATTAAGGACCTGCCCGAAACGCTGCGCGTACTAGTGGCTTTACAAGAATGTAAATACTGTACTATCCAATGTATTCTCACAAACCCAATGTACCTTCTTGTATATATATAAATAAACAAAAATAAAATAAATAAATAATATCTCTGTGGCTCATTGGGGCATTCAGTTTCCACCTGTGTCCCCTAGTGCGTGTGCCCCTTGTGTTAAATAGCCTGTCTTTATCAACCCTGTCGATTCCCTTGAGAATCTTGTGTGTGTGTGTGTAATTACCTAAGTGTAATTACCTAAGTGTAGTTACAGGATGAGAGCTACGCTCGTGGTGTCCCGTCTTCCCAGCACTCTTTGTCATATAACGCTTTGAAACTACTGACGGTCTTGGCCTCCACCACCTTCTCACTTAACTTGTTCCAACCGTCTACCACTCTATTTGCGAAGGTGAATTTTCTTATATTTCTTCGGCATCTGTGTTTAGCTAGTTTAAATCTATGGCCTCTTGTTCTTGAAGTTCCAGGTCTCAGGAAGTCTTCCCTGTCGATTTTATCAATTCCTGTTACTATTTTGTACGTAGTGATCATATCACCTCTTTTTCTTCTGTCTTCTAGTTTTGGCATATTTAATGCTTCTAACCTCTCCTCGTAGCTCTTGCCCTTCAGTTCTGGGAGCCACTTAGTAGCATGTCTTTGCACCTTTTCCAGTTTGTTGATGTGCTTCTTAAGATATGGGCACCACACAACAGCTGCATATTCTAGCTTTGGCCTAACAAAAGTCATGAACAATTTCTTTAGTATATCGCCATCCATGTATTTAAATGCAATTCTGAAGTTAGAAAGCATTGCATAGGCTCCTTGCACAATATTCTTAATGTGGTCCTCAGGTGATAGTTTTCTATCTAGAACCACTCCTAGATCTCTTTCTTTATCAGAATTCTTTAAAGATTTCTCACATAATATATAGGTTGTGTGGGGTCTATGTTCTCCTATTCCACATTCCATAACATGACATTTATTAACATTAAATTCCATTTGCCAAGTGGTGCTCCATATACTTATTTTGTCCAGGTCTTCTTGAAGGGCATGACAATCATCTAAATTTCTTAACCTTCCTATTATCTTAGCATCATCAGCAAACATGTTCATATAATTCTGTATACCAACTGGTAGATCATTTATGTACACAATAAACATCACTGGTGCAAGAACTGAACCCTGTGGTACTCCACTTGTGACATTTCTCCATTCCGATACATTGCCTCTGATTACTGCCCTCATTTTTCTATCAGTCAGAAAATTTTTCATCCATGATAGAAGCTTACCTGTCACCCCTCCAATATTTTCCAGTTTCCAGAACAACCTCTTATGTGGAACTCTGTCGAAAGCCTTTTTTAGGTCCAGATAGATGCAGTCAACCCAGCCATCTCTTTCCTGTAATATCTCTGTGGCCCGATCATAGAAACTGAGTAAATTCGATACACAGGATCTTCCTGATCGAAAACCATACTGTCTGTCTGATATTATATCATTTCTCTCCAGGTGTTCTACCCATTTAGTTTTGATTAGCTTTTCCAATACTTTCACTATTACACTTGTCAATGATACAGGTCTATAATTGAGGGGGTCTTCCCTGCTGCCACTTTTGTAGATTGGAACTATGTTAGCCTGTTTCCACACGTCTGCTACGATTCCTGTACACAGGGATGCCTGAAAGATCAGGTGAAGTGGAATGCTGAGCTCAGATGCACATTCTCTCAGAACCCATGGTGAAACGCCATCTGGGCCAGCTGCTTTGTTCCTCCCGAGCTCCTTTAGCATATTTTCCACTTCATCTCTAGACACCTCTATCCGCTCTATGTTGTTCTCTGGAATTCTTATTGTGTCTGGTTCTCTGAAGATTTCATTTTGTACAAACACACTTTGGAACTTTTCATTTAATGTTTCACACATTTCCCTTTCATTTTCCGTGAATCTGTTTCCCATTTTCAACCTCTGGATATTATCCTTTACCTGCAATTTGTTGTTTATGAATTTGTAGAATAGGCCCGGTTCTGTTTTACATTTATCTGCTATCCCTTTTTCAAAATTTCTTTCTGCCTCTCTCCTTACTGCTGTATAATTGTTTCTCGCATCTTTGTATCGCTGGTATGTTTGGGGGTTTGGCCTCTTCCTATACCGATTCCATTTTTGTGTCTTTTGGTCTCTTGCCCTCTCACAATTTCTGTCAAACCAATCCTGTTTTCTGGTCCTGCATCTCTGTTTTGGTATGAATGTTTGTGTGCCTTCCTCGTATATTTTTAAAAATTTGGCATACATTTCATTTACTTCCCTGCCTAGCAACAATTCTGTCCAATTACACTCATTAAAAAAATTTTGAAGTTCCCCATAGTTGCCTCTCTTTAAATCGAGTTTATCAACTGTTTCAATGTCCCCATTTTCTTCTAGATGATATCTTAAAGCATATTTAATGTCTAACAGGACGTGATCACTCTTTCCCAAGGGAGGAAGGTACTGGATGTCAAAAATCTCTTCTTCTTTCCTGGTGAATACTAGATCCAGTACTGACGGTATATCTCCTTCCCTCATTCTTGTGGCTTGCTTTATGTGTTGATACAAGAATGTCTCCAGAATGAGGTTCACAAATCTGCATGTCCAAAAGTCCTCCGTTCTTGCTTCATAGGCCTCCCAGTCTATTGCTCTAAAGTTGAAGTCCCCCAGTATCAACAGTCGTGATTTATCTTTATCTGCTTGTACAATAATATCTCTCATGACCATTATGAGGCCCTCTCGTTTGTCATCCAGTTCTTCCTTTGTCCACGTGTTGCTTGCTGGTGGGCTGTAGGTATTTACAATTATCAGGTTATCATCCTGATTCCAGACCTGCAATGCCATTATGTCAATATCTCGAGGGTTTTCAAATATTAACTCTTTTACCTTCAGGTGTTTTTTCACCAGTACAGCCACTCCTCCTCCCTTCCTAGTTTTCCTGTCACGTCTCCAAACTGAGTAGCCTCTTGGGAATATGACTTCATTTATTATATTTCCTTCAAGTTTCGTTTCTGATAATGCAACAATATCTGGGACCCTAAGCTGGATTATATCTTGCAACTCCAAAGTTTTTGACCTCACTCCATCTATGTTGGTATATACAATTTTCAGGAACATGTTCCCTTTTCCTTTGCTCTTTACTCCCCCTTCCACTACTGATCTTGTTGCTTTGTTTTTATGTACCATTTCACAAGCTTTCCAGTCCCTGTCACTTTGTAAAAAAAAGAATTTCTGTCTTCTTCATTTCTATCCCCATTTAGCCGTTTTGCCTCAATTAAGTTCATTTTCAGCTTTTCTCTGTCTTCCTTGGAGAGGTCTTGTCTTATTGACCAAGATTTGCCAACCTCATCACTCTGCAGTTTCCTGGCATTTCTTAGCACTTCCATCATGTTTTTCACTCCATTAAAGGTCACCCTTAAGGGGCGGTTCTTTTCTTTCTCATATTTTCCTATTCTTCTAAAATCTGTGTGTGTGTGTGTGTGTGTGTGTGTGTGTGTGTGTGTGTGTGTGTGTGTGTGTGTGTGTGTGTGTGTGTGTGTGTGTGTGTGTGTGTGTGTGCTCACCTAGTTGTGCTTGCGGGTGTTGAGCTCTTTCTCTTTGGTCCCGCCTCTCAATTGTCAATCAACTGGTGTACAGATTCCTGAGCCTACTGGGCTCTATCGTATCTACATTTGAAACTGTGAATGGAGCTGCCTCCATCACATCACTTCCTAGTGTATTCCATTTACTAACTACTCTGACACTGAAAAAAATCTTTCTAATGTCTCTATCTAACAGTGGGTACTCAGCACTACTGAGTACCCACTGTTAATACCACTACTGGTACTCTAACATTTGGGTACTCGGCTTCCACCTGTGTTCCCTTGTGCGTGTACCACCCGTGTTAAATAATCCATTCTTGTGTGTATATGTGTGTGTGTCCGAGAAGGTAAGGCCCAGCCTAGAGTTATCTTGGTCACCACACTCACAGTCTTACTCAACTGTGATGGTCGACGTTATCACAGCGTGTGGCGCCTTGCCTGGTCTGGCGACGTGTGAGAGAGTGAGCGCCAGGTGATAGGAGGCAGTGGAGGAGGTGGTGATAGTAGTGAGAAGTGGCGGTGGTGGTGAGCCAGAAGGTGAGGGTCACCCCCCACAGCCCCACAAACAGCCAGAACATGGAATCTACGAGACGAGCTGTGTCTCCCAGTGTTAAAGCTGAGTTACGGAACTGAATGCTAAGCTTGCAATTAAGATAGCCAGAGACCCCCGCCCACTACAATGACATTGCCAAGAAACACGAGAGGTCTGTGCTAATCACAGCAGGAGACGGGAAAAGCTCAAAATAGCATCACCAATCAGTCTGCTACATCGAAGAACTTCACCTTGTTTGAGTTAGCCCGTGAACACATGCCTGCAGGTATGTTGCTTCCCTGGGATGCTGCAACATTATAATACACGAGATGACAACGAAAAAAAGCCCAACATGATACCACAAGAAATGAGGCATAAATATTTCGAGGACGTTTATTAAGATATAGGAAATTAATTAGATCAAATCTACACTGATGGTTCATCTAATCCTACCGTTCATCTAAACCTACGTGCAGCATACACTGTAATTAGGAATAATTTTTTCAAAATGGATATGAAGAAAAAACACGCATTGAAAACTATGCCTCTTCAACACAAGCGGAGCTAACTGTCATTGTTATGGCGTTAAGATTCCTTGAAAGAAACACTAAACGGTGCAGTGATCTGCACTGACTCAAAAGCAACACAACAAAGTCTTAGGGAAAAAAACAGAAAAACCAAGAGGAAGTCGCTGAAATTAAGAGTCGTGAATGTACTAACCAATCAGGGAAGGGTAATAAAATTCCTGTGGACTCCCCCAGGAATCCACAGGAGTACAGATTCCATTGGAACCTGTAGAAATGAAGGAGCAGATGTGCTGGCTGCTGAGGGTGCTAAACGAGACTATATTGAATGCTTCATACCCAAGTTAGAGGCATCATGAGGCAACATCACCGTGACAAGGTAACTGAGGATAGGAGGATAGAAGAACAAATCAGTTAATCTGTACGCTGGTACAAAGTGGTTGCAGCTGGCAATCCCAATCATTATAGAGGAAGGGAAGATGGCCGAGGGAGAGAATCCGTAATAGCAAGAATTAGTTTTAGATACAAATACCCATCGAGATTCGGGATGGAAGCAACAGCTAATCAGCGGAGTTGCAGAATCTGTGGTGAGAGTGACGGACACCGCCTTGACCTGAGAAAATGTGAACATCTAGGAGACATTATAAATATGTGTAGAATAAAAAACCCCACATTGTTTGAGTTAGAAAACTACTTTGTCAAATATAGATACTGTTCTTAAAAGAACAGTATTGGGATACTCTCTAAAATCAGATATTATGTTCCCCACTCTGCTTTCCTTTCATTATACTACTCGCCAATCTATCCCTATCTAACATAAGGTATCTGTGTATGAGGTTCAACAACTACAAATTACCTCAAGCCCATCATTACTCAGCAAAATCTGCTTTGGAACTATAACATAATCTGTCTTCAGACAACACGCAGCCACTCTGTTTAAATCCCTAAACATGCTGAACATACACTCACTTCACACATTCTCATGTCCTATTTTACATACAAAATCTTTTCCTAAATGATAATTTTGATCTGAAACTCTTCCTTGAAAGGTGTAGTAGAACCTATGAGCACTACACCAGAAATAAATATATCCTTGATATCCCCAGTCAGACGAAATCTGTGCAAACACGATACAAATAAAAGGACCGTCTTTGGAACTCACACCATAATGATTAAAAAAAATTGTCTAACTTATGGTTTACGGACAGCACACTGGACTTGTGATCCTGTGGTCCTGGGTTCGATCCCAAACGCCGGCGAGAAACAATGGGCAGAATTTCTTTCATCCTATGCCCCTGTTACCTAGCAGTAAAATAGGTACCTGGGTGTTAGTCAGCTGTCACGGGCTGCTTCCTGGGGGTGGAGGCCTGGTCGAGGACCGGGCCGCGGGGACACTAAAAAGCCCCGAAATCATCTCAAGATAACCTCAAGAAGAAGATACTCAAAAGTAAAACCAAAAAGTACCGAATTTCATCCTCGTAGTTTCCTACCATGTGTCACAAACTCACACTGTATCTTGTACTACCCACTCACCCAATTTTAGTACTTAAGACATGCAACTTAACCAGTATACCTGGATTGTACCTGGATGGGATTCTGAGAGTTCTTCTACTCCCCAAGCCCGGCCCGAGGGCCAGGCTTGACTTGTGAGAGCTTGGTCCAATGCTATCAATATCAGTACAATCAATGCTATCAACTTATATTGTAGTTATCATGTTGAACTCAAATTCTGCTACAATGTACCTATTAATACTTTTACTTTTATCTGTTAGATTAAAGACCTGCCAGAAACACTATGTGTGTAAGTGGCTGCGCGTTGGAATTATATCCACTCCCAAATCTTTCTTTGACTGTAGTTGTCTTCCCCTTCGGGGGTAGATGCTCCTGGTCTCCTTTCTCTCCTTCGGAGTTTCATTATCTTACAGTTGTTGGGATTGAACACCAGCAATCAATCAGTTTGACAACTGGAGTTTGTTATGACCCTCCTGTATAACGTCCTGCAGTCTTCCTCTGTTTTTACATTCGCTTACTTATCAGTGACTACTGGACGTGAGGTCTATAGCTCTTTATGCCCCGCCTACTAGCCTTATTGCACCTGTTGCATTGAAATTTTACTATTCTGATGTTCAAATTCTTTGTCGAATCTGGCCTTAACATTGTAGATGGAAGTGTCTTCCACCCACCATGTGTTGGCGTGCATTCCACTTGTTGGCCACCCATACAAGGTATGAGTATTTCCTTACCCTTCTTCGACTCGTGTGTGCTTCCAACTTCCACTTGTGTCCTACTCTCTCTTTTAATCTACAGAGGCTGCCCCTTTCCACCTGCCAATTCCCCTAAGTGTCTTGTATGTTGGGATCATATCTCCTCTGTTTCCTCTGTCCTCCAAGGTTGTGAAGTCCAGTTCCTTCAACATATTGTTATAACATTATCCTCTTACCTATGGCTGGACGTGTATGAGGGAGGTGGCGTGGGCGTGTATGGGGGAGGTGGCGTGGACGTGTATGGGGGAGGTGGCGTGGACGTATATGGGGAAGTGGCGTGGGCGTGTATGGGGGAGGTGGCGTGGGCGTGTATGGGGTAGGTGGCGTGGACGTGTATGGGGGAGGTGGCGTGGGCGTGTATGGGGGAGGTGGCGTGGGCGTGTATGGGGGAGGTGGCGTGGACGTGTATGGGGGAGGTGGCGTGGCCGTGTATGGGGGAGGTGGCGTGGACGTGTATGGGGGAGGTGGCGTGGGCGTGTATGGGGGAGGTGGCGTGGGCGTGTATGGAGGAGGTGGCGTGGGCGTGTATGGGGGAGGTGGCGTGGGCGTAGATATAGTTTATATTATAAAAGTGGGCGTGTGAGAGCCACAAAGGCACCCCAGCAGTGCCAGCTCGACCTCCCTCACACTATATAATTTATCAGGAAACTATAAATTTCGTTTGATTACGCTTGGTGGGCAGCGTGGGCGTGCCTGTAGGGGAAGGTGGGGAGGGGAGGCACGTCCGGAGAGGGGAGGAGAGAATGAGGGGGTGAGGTATTCCCAGACCAGGACCCCTCACCCTCGCTATGTACACAGTCTAAGATGGTGTATAGACTTCCACGCGTGTACCCATACTCTAACTCCTGACACACAACGCCCGCCCACTCTCTCCCTGGCCCGCCCACTCTCTTCCTGGCCCGCCCACGCTCTTCCTGGCCCGCCCGCCCACTCTTTCTATGGCCCGCCCACTCACTCCCTAGCCAGTCCACCTTCTCTTTGATCCAACCACTGTCTGATCCTCAAAGCCCATTTACTCACCCTACCTCACCCCCCCCCCCCCCACCCTGCCTCACACAAGCCATAAATATTCCATTATTTATCTTTAGAGAAAAAACTGGTAAGATGTGCCTGACCTCGCAGTAAGCCCCACACCTCTACATTTAACAGTGGCGCGTGCCGTGGCTCTCTTCCTCCCCCTCTCTCTCATCTAACGTCATAGTTTCTATATCTTCTCACCTCCTAAAATTCCTCCCCATCTCGCCAGCCCTCCCCTGCTGCTCTGAGGGTGGTGCTGTGCTCACCGGGGCTCCGGCACCATCACCGCCCTGGCGATAACGTGAGACTGTGGAAGGTGTTGACGGGGGTAAACACCCAGCTTCCCGGCGCCCACCTCCAGATGCCCAGTGCAGGACCACACTCATCAACCGAGCCCCCGGCCGCAGAGCTCACTTCGCCTGTGGTGGACGGCGGGGCCCTATTGCACCAGCACCTACTTGGGGTGTCTTGTATCTTGTGGCCAAGACAGCTTGCCGACTCTCGTGACCCTGGGTCGTTGTAGTGGGCCGAAGCGTACATACCTGCTGACCTTATGACATTCCTCAGCCCTTGGCTCTGGGCCTCGACCCTAGCCTTGACTCCCAGCACCCGTCACAGGTCCGTCTTCACGCCCACCCGTAAATGGACATGAGTGACACAAGAGTTTTTACGACCGGAGTTCAACGCTGGTGGCTGGTTGGTTGGTCGGTGGTGGCACTCCTGTGGTCGGCCTGAAGCTGCCGCTCTGCCTCGAGCACACTGGCACCACAACTGTACGCCACCCCCTGTGTGCTGCTCTGCTCCTCCTATTAACACTCAGATTTTAGTACCGAACTATGAATGTCAAGTGTGGCGACTATGATACTTTAGCGTGGAAGTGCGATGCCTGTGGTGGGACGAGTGTTGTCGTGCGTCCCGTCGCCTGTGGTGAGCGGTGACTCCGCCACACACGTCATCCGCCCGGGAAGTCTTCCGTTCCTGAAATTCGTGGTGTTTACGTTCTTACTCCTTAAGTGTTAATATGAAGATAAATGTTAGAGCGAAGTGATCATCTCTGATTTGTTGTTTGCCAGTGAATACATTTCTGGCTCTCATTTGGTGTTGCGGACCCCAGTGCCGGGGAGTGCCAGAGGTGGGGTGCAGGACGAGGGGGGGTGGGGTGCAGGTCCTGTAGTGTGTTTCCAAATCGTCGAGTGGAACAAGCTACAAGTCTGTGTCCTGTAATCGCCACGGTTATCGATTTCTTTTCCTTTGTCTTCTCATTCCACTCCAATATTCCCATTATCACAGGAGTCGCCAGCTCCTCTTCCTTCTCCAACACCAAGATATAACCTTCTCTAACAAGCCACTTATACCAGAAAACTTCATCCCAACGCAAGGATATCCCCGGAGGATTTCAAAACTCTGCGAAATATTAGAAAGGACCGAGAAATTTGTTATGCAGAAATACGATTTCAGAAGACATTTAATACCGATCTTGGTGGAGCAGGAAGACCGTGTAACATTCCTTGAGTATATTTAGGTAGATTATAAGGAAGCAAGCATCTCTCAGTCCGTCTAGGAATCGTCTTAGACCCTAAAGTGCCAGAGAAACTGCTAGTAAAGGTCACAGTGCGCCAGGAGGTCAGAAGAGTCATCAGTGAGGGGCACGAGTGTGCCCAGGGGCGACAATACCCCAGCAGGAGCTCTAGTACTGAAGGGAAGCGTGAGAAGAGCGCCCCCAGGAGACAGGAATGGAGGTAGGCGGCCGACGCAAGTCCATGTGGGACTCTCTACCAGTGGTTGACCTCAAGTCCATAACTTCTGCCCGTGGCGACGACATCCTCTCTCCCCCTCGCAGGTCACGCACGGTATGACCTCACCCTCACTTTATTTACTTCATATATATATATATATATATATATATATATATATATATATAGTACCCCCCTATATATATATATATATATATATGTCTTTCTTGTAAACATATGTTGTTGAATATGACTAAAGGGTAATATTAATAATTCTAACACGAATCTTCTCAATATTTTTTACGTTTTTCTTCACTGTCGAGGGTAATTAAAAAATTAACTCTCGAAAATTCATTCTTTATTTTTGGTCTGACGCCTGAACGCGTTTCGTAATGCTTCTTACATTTTCAAAGACTAGTTTACACATAACATACATCATACTTATACTCGTTTTGGGTGAGGTGATATGGCACAAAAGTTTTGGGTGAAGTGACAGAACTATGCTTGAACACGAATCAATGGGTATGAAAACATAAGAATGGAAGTAACTGCAGAAGGCCTATTGGCCCATACTTTCTCTTGCTGCTTCTCTGTTGGTTCGGGGTCTTGAAGTGGGTAGAATATAGTTGTGCATTAATTGGCTGTTGATTGCTGGTGTTGACTTTTTGATGTGTAGTGCTTCGCTGATGTCGAGTTTTCTGTTATCGCTGTATTTATCGATGATTTCTGTGTTGCTTGTTAAGATTTCTCTGGTGATGGTCTGGTTGTGAGAAGAGATTATATGTTCCTTGATGGATCCCTGTTGTTTGTGCATTGTTAATCGCCTAGAAAGAGACGTTGTTGTCTTGCCTATATACTGAGTTCTTTGGGGCTTGCAGTCCCCAAGTGGGCATGTGACGGCATAGACAACGTTGGTCTCCTTCAAGGCGTTCTGTTTGGTGTCTGGGGAGTTTTTCATGAGTAGATTGACCGGTTTTTTTTTGTAGTAAATTGTCAATTGTATTTTATGACTTTTGTCTGTAGGGATAACGTTCCTATTAATAATATCTTTCAGGACCCTTTCCTCTGTTTTATGAGCCGTCAAAAAGAAGTTCCTGTAAAACAGTCTAATAGAGGGTACAAGTGTTGTGTTAGTTGACTCTTGAGAGGTTGCATGGCGTTTCACTTTTCTTTTTATGACGTCTTCAACATAACCAAATATATAGAATGAATTTTGGAGAGTTAATTTTTCAATTTCCCTCGACAGTAAAAAAAACGTAAGAAATATTGAGAAGATTCGTGTTAGAATTATTAACCTTACCCTCTCGGTCATATTCAACATATATATATATATATTATATATATATAGTCAATAACTAAGCTAATTGCAATCTATGTTATTTGTTATACAATATTAAAACTTGCCCGTTTTCGATGTGTGTATATTTGTTGTGTGTATAGGATATACACCGTTTCACTAACACATTGATCAGAACTTGCAGATAATTACGTAAAATTCCCTCAATTGCTATTATACCCGGCACTGTGATGGTTGGCAGTTTGGTGAACCAGTTGGCACTCCGCCGCTCCCCACCATGCTGACAGTGCCACTGCCAAATTTACCTTTAAGCTAGGTAAAAAAAAATATTGTTTCATATCATTCCATATTTAATCATGGGCTTGCCCTCTGGTCCTTCGATATGCTGCTGAGGCAGTGTCTAACGATGCCCGTATTAACTAATACCGTATTAGTAAATACACAATGAAGCAAAAACAAAAAAAAAAGAAGGGGGTGGTAGGAGAAAAGCACACTTAATACCCGTCTAACGTATTAACAGTCTTAGTATGACATCATTTTCCTAACCTAGCCTATTCTTACTTGCAGTCCGTTCTAGCCTAACCTAGCAAATTCTATCCTTCTGTCAATCCGTTCTAATTATAGAACGTAGCAGTTTGATGTATACCTTACTTTTTTTTTTAAATATCTCAATGGCATAATTAACAGTATTTACTTCGACATAGTTATGTGAGTCTTTGCTTTCTGTGATGAACTCTGTCAAGTCTAATTATAGGAATAGTACTCAGACTTTTTTCTGAAAATAAGACCATTATTATTTTTACTAGTGCATTAATTTTACTTCTTGTGAATTACTAATTATTAATAACATGTAATTCCTAAAGCTGATCCATTCACACACAAAAAAGAGGGTTATTGGTTGCCTAAACAGACTTATTTAAGAAGCTTTCAAAGCACTTTGTCCTCCGTGGGCGGCCATTCGAAAGAATATTTTAGATTATCGCTAATTTGGGCACACACTCAAAAGTGTTGGCCACCATGTTCTAGGCCAACGACTGATATTCCTAAGAATGCAGCTTCTTAAGGATGGAACTTCTTAAGAATGCAACTTCCTAAGGATGCAACCTAGAACAGTCGCCTAACTACCAGGTACCTATATATATATATTTCTATGTGAACGGAAAGAGAAAGATAAACCGGCAACTACAGGTAAGTCCTTTCGGGCAATAAATGCCACTGAACTCAAGGAAAGGTGGCGGCGAAATATAAAAATATATTTAGTTGGCCGGGGGCAAGATGGCTGCTCTAACAATAGGCGGGAAGGTGGCAAGAGTAGCATAGAAAACCTGGGAAGGGAGCCAGTAGACCCCCATCGTCCAGTGTCTCTCGTGTGGTGGCTGGTAGCTTTGTGTGGACACCTGTTTCTTCCTGTGCCATCACCCGTTTCCCCACTATGCCTGTCACGCTGACAGCGAGAGGTGTAGCGAGTGTAGAAGACTAACCTGGTGCTAGTTCAACTTATAGAGTGGCCGCTGACGAGTGCGGCTGCTCCTGCTGGAAGCGTTTTCTATCATATACGAAACAACTGCTGCCAAACTTTACATTTCTCTCTCCCGCAGTCTTGTGAGGAACTCTAAACCAAATTTGTAATATTATCATATCAAGATCAAGTATGTACAGTGCACGTATACCGTCAGCTCGTCCTCTCGAGCGTTCACAACGTCACTATACTGATGTACTAACTTGACCGAACCTAACCTAACGCATGAATAGAAAATGAATTTTAGTACATCAGTTTTTAGTATAAGGGGATTTTTACATCAAAATGCATTGTATTATTCGAGAGGACGGGACGTAACGGCAGTAAATCTCAGAGAAAACTACGTGAACTAGGCGCACAGGGAAGCCTATCTGTGAATTAAGCGTAAATATCTCTCAATATACTAATATTTTCTTCCTTTTTTTAAAACAATTGCTATCAAATGTGCGATTCGATGTCTGGCACTGTGTCGTTCTACTTTTTTGTATTAAAATATTAAAAAACATATAGGTAATAAACGTTTATAATATGTATTTTGTACATATTATTTATAAAGGTTCAACTTATTTCCCTGCTGTGTCTAGTGAACGTCTCGGCGTGACCTCACAAGTACTCCATGGTGGTTCACCTCGTTGTTCCAGTCTAATGTTCACTTGACGCCCTTAACATTTATTAATTATTTAAGTTTTAAAGCTCACCATACAGTAACGTAAGCATCCAGAAGTTGATGCCATATATATAAAGCATGAATGCGTTTATAACGCATCAATGTGAACCCTTCAACGCGCGTTCCGACCGACAGCAAACCAAGAATGTTTGATTCAAAAGTACAATTTCCTTCCTCAAAAAATAATCGATGATAGGCAAGCAAATTTGTTAATGTGTTGTGGTATCAGGAGTGGTGGAGGAACTCCTCGAGTGGAGTGTGAGGTGACTGAGGCGGTGGAGCTCCCCGAGTGTAGGTGACGGTGGGTGAGAGTGAGTGTTGGAGGGGTAGTAGCCAATGGTAGCCATGGAGTCATGGGGGCTGGTGGTGCAGGGCGCTCAGGAGATCATCGATCACGATAGTCTGGGACACAAGAGAATTAAGACGGTAAGTATTACCTTCACATTATAGTCTGAGCTACAGTGTCTTGTGTTACAGTGCATGTCCATAAATTATCATTTATAAGAGTAATTACAAGGTATTGCATAATTAATTTTAAATGATTATATATGGTAATTGGGAACAAATGAGTTATAATAATGATTTCAATTAACAAAATAAGAAGAATAAATGAAACACTGATGAACGGAAGGGAAATACTGAAGGGAGCGGACTGTTTGTTGTCGGGTCGCTATTTTGGAAACAGTATTTACATATTGTCATAAAGCCATTTATAATGGTTCAGCTAAATGAACTTGTAAATACAATCAAATTAGCACTACATGTGATTAGAAAAAGGAGGAATACCTATTGTATGTAGAGTTCTACCAAGGTTCGGTGTTTGGGTGAGTGGTTGTCGAGGGCAAGTGGGATAAATTGCAGACGTGAAAAGCATTGTTTTGGTTATGAAATACCATTTATTAACAACGGATACTCCACGTACACGAGGGACATGGGTGCACTTATCTAGGGATGGGGGGTGGCGAAATTAGCAGCCTCGTTGGAAGATGTAGTTAATAGGATCTTAAACTTAAACCGTGTGGAAGATAAGAAGGTAGCACAGAACATTATGGGGACAGGACACAACCATACAAACCATAACAATGTACTAGGCCGAACAAAAATAAACCTAAATGGATAACCATGGGACTAAAAGAACCTTATTGAGGAACAACAGAACGCTGTCTACAAAATAATGAATAATTAGGAAGGCAATCTAGAGCAACATTTTGTCTAGCTAGTTAGAAATAATATAAAAGAAAGAAGAGTAAACAGGAACTATGAAGCACGTATAGCAGGGCAGACACAGATAAATCTTAGAGGATTTTTGTAGGTGTTTGCGGAATATTTTACCTTACATTGATCACTTTTTCTTTTCCCACATCCTAAATGATATAGTAAACTCGAGTTAAACAAAGTTCACTCGTGGATGTCAACTACTTGACATCACAAAACCTACTTCATTTTATTAGGGAATACATCTAACCAAATATACTTTTAAATAGACCAAAAGTAAAAAGAAGAGAAAATTCCAGGTTCCAATATTATCAAAAGATTTCATAACTTAAAACTGTCCAAAATAATTTATATACTGTTACAAAAACTGATCTAACTTAGGGGGTTGAACCCACGACCTCCCTCAGTCTCGTGACCACGAAGCAACACTCAGCTCTGAGAACCATAAGCAGTGTGTTGAAGTGGGTCAGGTTATCTCGAGGTTATCTTGAGATGATTTCGGGGCTTTAGTGTCCCCGCGGCCCGGTCCTCGACCAGGCCTCCACCCCCAGGAAGCAGCCCGTGACAGCTGACTAACACCCAGATACCTATTTTACTGCTAGATAACAGGGGCATAGGGTGAAAGAAACTTTGCCCAATGTTTCTCGCCGGCGCCTTGGATCGAACCCAGGACCACAGGATCACAAGTCCAGCATGCTGTCCGCTCGGCCGACCGACTCCCTCCCTCCCCCTCCCCCGCTTCGGTCAACCCGCTCCGCATACAGTCTGTTGTGCTGTCTACACTACACAGTCTCATACCTCGCTACTAACCCTTACAACACTTCCTAAACAGATACAACACAACCCAGGAACATTACAATAAGCAGATGTCTGACAAAATTATCCCAATGTACAAAAACATAAACTAAATAAAAGAACCTAATGTATAGAACTCTCTTCCTATTGAAGTAAAACACATTGTATTTAACTCATACCTCATTCGAAGGTAAAGCTAATTTTCTCACCATAATTATGCACCTCACTCCTACTCTCCTCATTATACATACTGCATTATTCACTCTCATCTACTCATAGTCTTTAAGCTATTAATTCCCTACCACTACAACACCTTCAAATATAATTCCTTCAGTCAACACCTTCAAATATAATTCCTTCAGTCAACACCTTCAAATATAATTCCTTCAGTCAACACCTTCAAATATAATTCCTTCAGTCAACACCTTCAAATATAATTCCTTCAGTCAACACCTTCAAATATAATTCCTTCAGTCAACACCTTCAAATATAATTCCTTCAGTCAACACCTTCAAATATAATTCCTTCAGTCAACACCTTCAAATATAATTCCTTCAGTCAACACCTTCAAATATAATTCCTTCAGTCAACACCTTCAAATATAATTCCTTCAGTCAACACCTTCAAATATAATTCCTTCAGTCAACACCTTCAAATATAATTCCTTCAGTCAACACCTTCAAATATAATTCCTTCAGTCAACACCTTCAAATATAACTCCTTCAGTCAACACCTTCAAATATAATTCCTTCAGTCAACACCTTCAAATATAATTCCTTCAGTCAACACCTTCAAATATAATTCCTTCAGTCAACACCTTCAAATATAATTCCTTCAGTCAACACCTTCAAATATAATTCCTTCAGTCAACACCTTCAAATATAATTCCTTCAGTCAACACCTTCAAATATAATTCCTTCAGTCAACACCTTCAAATATAACTCCTTCAGTCAACACCTTCAAATATAATTCCTTCAGTCAACACCTTCAAATATAACTCCTTCAGTAATATAATATCTCATCCTCAGCACCTTCCCCCAGTACTAATATAATATACACTGGGCATTGCTAAAATCTGAAGAGTAATTACCTATACATATGTTACCTATAATTTATTCACTAGTTTGAATTACTTAATATTGACTTAATATTTAATATTGACTATATTTATGTTAATTTTAAAATCACTGTAATATCTCAGAGTATACCTTATACACTTGGTTTAGCACTTTATTTAAGATAAACTGTTCACCTCGTAACTTCCTTTCTGAGAATTCTCAACGTAAATCTCTACAACTATGACAGCTTTAAGACTTGCCCGAAACGCTGTGAGAGATAGTGGCTTTACCAGAATGTAACATTTATACACAACACTTTATAAACAGTATTATGTCATTGTACATTATGGTGAATATGTAAATATGTGCAGCACAACCTGGTGCTCCATGTACACAAGAGCAGACGGTAACTAGCCACCAGCGGTAAACACTGGCGGCCACCTGGCACAGTCTACCCAGGATTTCAACGCGGCGTCTCCCGTCTTCCATTAATCGTTCACGTTTTCTAAGTTATTCTCTGTCTTGTGCCATCACGACGAGCTTGGTTACGTCAGGTAGCGGTGCCACGTCTCCAGGCCCGGGCCACGCTCCCACACACACACAACAGTGCCAGTTCTCCTCCTCAGTGCCACCTGTTCTGGCCTCACTGTTACCCTCACCTCTGGTACTCAGGGCCGTCTTGACAGCACTGTAGGCCCTGGGAAAAACAATGCACAATGCGTTTCTGCCCGAAACGCTGCGCGTACTAGTGGCTTTACAAGAGTGCAATTACTGTACTATGCTATGTATTCTCACAAACCCAATGTACCTTCTTGTATATAAATAAATAAATAAAATAAATAAATAAATGCACTGGGGGGCCCAGGTGATGGGCCCGGCCCTAAGGTACAGGATTACCCTCAGATAGTTATGCAGTAATTATTTATATTATAAATATCATTTGGAAAAGGATTTGAATTCAAAGTCTTTCCTGCGAGAGGTTCACTCTGCCAAGAGATCTCTCATGAATAGAGATCGGTTGCCAGGGGACCCAGAATCGTGAGGTCCCTGGGCTGTGTTAACTTATCAGTTAAGGTGAATTAACATTCTTAACACATGGGTCCAGAGAGCCCATGTGTTAAGACGGCACTGCTGCTGCTCACCTCCACACTCCACAACAGCTATTCAGGCGTAAGGAACGATAAACCATTTGACAATAGAACGATAAACCATTTGACAATGTCAATTGTCAAATGGTGTCGAGTCTCTACACACCATCACCACTTTACTAATCATCGATAGATACAGCGATAGCAGGAGACTCGACATCAGCGAGGCCCTACACATCAAAAAGTCAACACCAGTAATCAACAGTCAATTAACGCATGACTATATTCTACTTTTAGTCTTGAAGTGGAATACTGAAGTATTCCACTTCAAGACCCCGAACCAACATAGAAGCAGCAAGAGAAAATATGGGCCAATAGGCCTTCGGTAGTTACTTTCGTTCTTATGTTTTCATATCCAATTTATTCCCATTGATTCCTATTCTGTGACCTCATCCAAAAACAATTGTGTCATATCACCTCGCCCAAAACTAATATAAGCATGATGTATGATATGTGTAAACCTGTCTTTGAAAATGTAAGAAGCCCTTGCGAAACGCTTTTAGGCCTCAGACCAAAAATAAAAAATGAGAAAATGAATTTTGGAGAGTTAATATTTCAATTATCATCAACAGTGAAGAAAAACGTAAGAAATACTGCGAAGATTCGTGTTAGAATAATTAATCTTACGATTTTGGTCATTATATATATATATATATATATATATATATATATATATATATATATATATATATATATATATATATATATATATATATATATATATATATATATGTCGTACCTAGTAGCCAGAACGCACTTTTTGGCCTACTATGTAAGGTTCGATTTGCCTAATAAGCCAAGTTTTCCTGAATTAATATATTTTCTCTAATTTTTTTCTTATGAAATGATAAAGCTACCAATTTCATTATGTATGAGGTCAATTTTTTTTATTGGAGTTAAAATTAACGTAGATATATGACCGAACCTAACCAACCCTACCTAACCTAACCTAACCTATCTTTATAGGTTAGGTTAGGTTAGGTAGCCGAAAAAGTTAGGTTAGGTTAGGTTAGGTAGGTTAGGTAGTCGAAAAACAATTAATTCATGAAAACTTGGCTTATTAGGCAAATCGGGCCTTGCATAGTAGGCTGAAAAGTGCGTTCTGGCTATTAGGTACGACATATATATATATATATATATATATATATATATATATATATATATATATATATATATATATATATATATGGTATCACACCACCACTTTATTAGAGTGCCAAGTATCACACCACCACTTTACTAGAGTGCCATGTATCACACCACTTTACTAGAGTGCCATGTATCACACCACCACTTTACTAGAGTGCCATGTATCACACCACCACTTTACTAGAGTGCCATGTATCACACCACTTTACTAGAGTGCCATGTATCACACCACCACTTTACTAGAGTGCCATGTATCACACCACCACTTTACTAGAGTGCCATGTATCACACCACCACTTTACTAGAGTGCCATGTATCACACCACCACTTTACTAGAGTGCCAAGTATCCCACCACCACTTTACTAGAGTGCCATGTATCACACCACCACTTTACTAGAGTGCCAAGTATCACACCACCACTTTACTAGAGTGCCAAGTATCACACCACCACTTTACTAGAGTGCCAAGTATCACACCACTTTACTAGAGTGCCATGTATCACACCACCACTTTACTAGAGTGCCAAGTATCACACCACTTTACTAGAGTGCCATGTATCACACCACCACTTTACTGGAGTGCCATGTATCACACCACCACTTTACTAGAGTGGCATGTATCACAGCAACATTTCCAGAACCCTAGTGCCACTTCCTGGTAGTGCCAAGCTGGTGTTATCGCCACATCTAGGTGGCACTGTCCTAGCAGCCCCAGCTAGGACTCCTATTTCTCCTCCCAGCCCTCACTGCTGGGGACGGGGTGGAGAGACATCCACACACACACACACACACACACACACACACACACACACACACACACACACACACACACACACACACACACACACACACACACACACACACATACACATACACACACACACACATACACACACAGATATAAGTAGAGACATTCACAAAGACAGACCAAAAATTAAATAAAACAGGCTAAACAAAGACTAAAAAGACAGGTTAACCTGACAGTAAAATAAGTGTAAAAGACAAGACAGACAAAATAGACAGAGAAGATCAAAGTTAACTTGAGCGTCTCGTAATTCAAGTGTACAGGTAAAAAAAATCAATACAGTTCAGTACTACGTCAGGAATTCTAACTATGTGACGGACCACAAGAGCTCCCTGGGGCGTGTCGCTATCGTGGGAGGGAGGGAGAGAAGGACGGACGAAGGGAGAGAAGGAGGGAAGGAGGGGGCAGAAGGCGGGAGGGAGGGAGGGAGAGGGGAAGGAAGAGGAAGAGAGGGTTGAGAGAGGGACCGCCACCAAGCACAGCAGAAATAGCCGAGGTTGGGGTGAGGACGCCAAGACTCGCGGGGGGGGGGGTCAGGAGAGGGGGGTCAGGGACCCCCGCGAGGCCTCGCAACCCTCCACTGCCTACCTCCAAGAATTTGGTTCATTATGGACCCCCATACCCATCCTGAGAGTGGTAGTGGACCCCCATACCCATCCTGTGGGTGGTAGTGGACCCCATACCCATCCTGAGAGTGGTAGTGGACCCCCATACCCATCCTGTGGGTGGTAGTGGACCCCATACCCATCCTGAGAGTGGTAGTGGACCCCCATACCCATCCTGTGGGTGGTAGTGGACGCCCATACCCCAGTGAGCTATAGGCTCAGTAATTAATATTTATTATGAAGCAGTTACAGTCTGAATTTGCCTTAAATCTGTAATACAGTTACCAGGGTGATGTAATTGAAGTACTGTAGTTGTAATTATATATATATATATATATATTGAGAGAGAGAGAGAGAGAGAGAGAGAGAGAGAGAGAGAGAGAGAGAGAGAGAGAGAGAGAGAGAGAGAGAGAGAGAGAGAGAGAGAGAGAGAGAGAGAGAGAGAGAGAGAGAGAGAGAGAGAGAGAGAGAAAGCATTATTTATTAAAATGTATAAAACCTTTCATTCGAAACATTGATTAAGTTCATTGCTAAATAGAATACGAAATATAAGGAGATAAGCCTTAATATGACAACGTTCGGAACAGGCTACTTACACTATATTCGACACCACACAATACTGGTAATAATAATACCAAAATAATATCAAAGGTTGCCACCGGCTGTGGTACAAGATCCAGATACGAGGTGTGCACTGACGTCTAGCGGTGCCTATCAGATCTGGGACCAGACTCACGAAGCAGTTACGAAAGCACGTACGCACCAGTACATTTTTTTCTCAATCTTTGGCGGCTTTGTTTACAATTATTAAACAGTTAATGAGTTCCGAAGCACCAGGAGACTGTTTATAACAATAACAACAGTTGACTGGGAAGTTTTCATGCTTGTAAACTGTTTAATAAATGTAACCAAAGGTGTCAAAGATTAAGGAAAGATGTACAGGTTCTTAACCACGTTCGTAACATGAGAGGGATCCTCTCTCACTGTGCACCTGTGCCACCATTGCTCAGTTGTACATACACGATACGGGGTCTGATCCACGCCATTGTAGAGATGGTAATATAACCCACTACATATATATATTCCCTCTGTGTACCATCCAACACTTCTGGTATTCCACTGGTCGGTAAAGAGACAACCTCGCTTCTTGCACGGTTGGCGTTCAATCCCCGATGGTCCAAGTGGCTGTCCCCCCCCCTATCCCAGCTCCTATCCTGTCCACGTATCCCTTCCATGTGTTATATGACTACTGGGTGAGCGTTTTTGCCTTAAAATTTTCTTTTCATTTCATTGTCCATTCCATAATTCATTCCATTCCTCTGTTTTGAAGTGGATTGACGCTATAAACAAAGGCATATAAACAGGGTTCTAAGTGTGGGAACAGGTTCTGAAACTACGAATCAGGTTCTGAAACGATGAATCAGGTTCTGAAACTATGAATGAAGTTCTGAAACTATGAATCAGATTATGAAACCAAGAATCAGGTTCTGAAACCAAGAATCAGGTTCTGAAATTATGAATCAGGTTCTGAAACGATGAATCAGGTTATGAAACTGTGTGAACAAGTTCTGAAGCTGTGGGAACAGGTTCTGAAACTTTGTGAACAGGTTCTGAAACTGTGGAAACAGGTTCTGAAACTATAGGAACAAGTTCTGAAACTGTGTTACCAGCTTCTGAAATTGTATGAACCGGTTCTAAAATTATGGGAACAGGTTCTGACGTTTGGGGCACAATGATGGACACAAGAGAAGGGAACTATCAGGAGAGAGCTCCAAGCCAGTACGACTATATACCATTAGGAAAGGGTCAGGATAAGGATTTGGGATGGGACGGGGGAAAGGAATGGTGCCAACCACTTGGACGGCAACCCGTCCTCTTAAAAATAACGTCCCTTTTGGCTGGTATGCGCACTATGGCCAAATTTGGACGTAATTTGAAATGAAATCGACTCACAAAAGTGACGTACTGTCCCGTTTTCTGTTTGAGTCGTCCAGCCCTCCTCTGCAAGCTTAGAAGAGGAACTTTCAATTAACATTTTTCATAACGTTTTGAAACTTTATGAGAATTTCCTGTCCACCTAACCTATCAGAGGACCCTTAACTTACTGTTGTTGAAAAAAAAATCACTAATTTATTTTCATTTTTTTTTCATTTTCAAATTACGTCCATATTCGGCCATACTGGTAAACGGCCAAAAGCGACGTTCTTTTTAAGAGGACAGGTTGCGCGTCGAGGATTGAACGCTGACCTGCATGAAGCGAGACCGTCGCTCTACCGTCCAGCCCAAGTGGTTGGGTACACAAGCTGAAGAAATTTAGTTTTATGATAGAATAAGGAAGTGGTATGAGGCTCTCTAATTCACGTACGTGTTCTTATGTTAAGTCCCCAACACCATACAAAATATTGGCCAGGGTCGTTAAAGAATAGAAAGACGATCTCAGTAAGCCCTCGTCTTACAAAATCAATTAATAAAGTCGAACAGCATACAGGAATCATGGAGGGTTGCCAATGTGGTGCCTATTTTTGAGAAGGAGAATAGAACCCGTGTGTCGAACTATCGATCAGTTCCAATTTTCTCCACCATTCTCACAACCCCGGGAGCGATGTAGTCAAATCTGGCGTGGCGCCGCCGTAGACTTACCCTTAGTTTAGTTTCATACCGTACTCACCTAGTTGTTGTACTCACCTAGTCTCTTTGGTCCCGCCTCTCAACCGTCAATCAACTGGTGTACAGATTCCTGAGCCTACTGGGCTCTATCATATCTACATTTGAAACTGTGTATGGAGTCAGCCTCCACCACATCACTTCCTAGTGAGTTCCATTTATTAACTGCTCTGACACTGAAAAGATTCTTTCTAACGTCTCTGTGGCTCATCTGGGTACTAAGTTTCCACCTGTGTTCCCTTGTTCGTGTTCCACCCGTGCTGAAGAGTGTGTCTTTGTCCACCCTGTCAATTCCCCTGAGAATTTTGTAGGTGGTTATCATGTCTCACCTTACTCTTCTGTTTTCCAGGGACATGAGGTTCAACTCCTTTAGCCTTTCCTTGTAGCTCATTCCTCTCAGTTCCGGGACGAGCCTTGTGGCATACCGCTGAATCTTCTCTAACTTTGTCTTGTGTTTAACTAGGTATGGACTCCAGGAGCTGAATATTCCTGGATTGGTCTGACATAAGTGGTATACAAGGTCTTGAACGATTCCTTACACAAGTTCCTAAAGGCAGTTCTTATGTTGGCCAACCTAGCATATGCCGCTGATGATGTAGGCCTCTGGGGACAGGTTCGGTGTGATATCAACCCCCAGATCTTTCTCTCTATTTGACTCTTGCAGGAATTCACCTCCCAGATGATATCTTGTGTTCAGCCTCCTGCTCCCTTCGCCTAATTTCATTACTTTACACTTTCCTGAGCTGAACTTTAGCAATCATTTTCTAGACCATTCCTCCAGTTTGTCTAGGTCATCCTGTAGTCTCTATCTTCATCTGTCTTGATTCTTTTCATAATTTTTGCATCATCAGCAAACATTGAGAGGAATGAGTCTATACCCTCCGGAAGATCGTTTACATATATTAGAAACAGGATGGGTCCAAGTACTGAGCCCTGTGGGACTCCGCTCGTGACATCTCGCCACTCTGATGTCTCCCCCCTCACAATTACTCGCTGTTTCCTGTTGCTTAAGTACTCCCATATCCACTAGAGCACCTTCCCTTTTACTCCTGCCTGTTGCTCCAACTTTTTTAACAGCCTTTGATGGGGCACTGTGTCAAAGGCTTTCTGGCAGTCCGGGAAAATGCAGTCTGCCCACCCTTCTCTTTCCTGTCTAATTTTTGTTGCATAATTTTATTAAACCTATGAAGCACAATTTACCATCTCTGAACTCATGCTGGTGGTGTGTTACAAAGCTATTTCCCTCCAGATGCTCTACGAGCCTTTTCTTCACGATCTTCTCCATCACCTTGCATGGTATACAAGTTAGGGAAACTGGCCTGTAGTTCAGTGCCTCTTGCCTGTCACCCTTCTTGTATATGTATGTATGTAACGAAGTGTACGCAACGGTGTCAAAATGACGTTATCTCTGTGAGAAAATATTATGAAAATGAATAATGTAGGTCGTGAATGTGGGCGGGTATCCCTTATATGGTCAGGGCTCTCTCTCTCTCTCTCTCTCTCTCTCTCTCTCTCTCTCTCTCTCTCTCTCTCTCTCTCTCTCTCTCTCTCTCTCTCTCTCTGTATATATATATATGTGTATATATATATATATATATATATATATATATATATATATATATATATATATATATATATATATATATATATGTGTGTGTGTGTGTGTGTGTGTGTGTGTGTGTGTGTGTGTGTGTGTGTGTGTGTGTGTGTGTGTGTGTGTGTGTGTGTGTGTGTGTGTGTATGACAGAGTCAGACCACGAAGGAAGGAGTGAAACTAATTTCCTTAAGTACTTTCGTATTTAATAATACATCTTCAGAAGGAAATGTTTAATAATTGTGTGGGCGTGGTGGTGGTGGGCGAGGTGATGGGCGTGGTGGTGGGCGAGGTAGTGGGCGTGGTGGTGGTGGGCGTGAATGGAAGAGGCAGGGCAGCAGGTGTGACAAAAACTGTGGTGTCGAGCATTCAGCCTTACTCTTTCCTCATCTCTCAGTCATCCCCTTGCTGGTGCCCCTGACAGTGTGCTCGTGTGGGCGTGGTGACGCGGGTCTGGCCTTAGGGAGGTGTGGGCGTGGTGACATGGGCGTGGGCGTGGTAATGTGGGAGACACCGACAGTGGTACCAGCCACACTACCAACAGCAGGTGGTCAAATACACTGAAGGGATACACCCCCCGAGGCATATCCAGCTTCTCGCTCAGTATACATCAAGTTTACTTTACTCCACTTCAGGACTAAGATATACTACCTGCTGACGGACCAGTCAGCTGTTGTGGTGGCCTCAATAACCCTTGAGAGGTTGGTAGGCCTCAAGCCCAACACCAAACCAAGCCACACTGAAGTGCTTGGTAACAACATCCCCTCCCAAGCCGAACTGCACCAGTATCAAGCCTAATAACACCACCAATAAGCCTAACTACACCAGTACTAAGCCTAACCTCAGCAGCACTAGGCCTAACTGTTGTACACCAGTGTAATAATGGATGTCTCGCAATGAAGTGATCCTGATTATGTGAAGGTTTAGGAACGTGTTGAAATGTACTGGTGGTGGTACAACATTGTGATGGTGGTGGTGGTGGTGCACCAATGTGATGGTGATGGTGGTGGTGGTGGTGCACCAGTATGGTGGTGGTGGTGGTGCACCAATGTGATGGTGATGGTGGTGCAAGTGTGATGGTGGTGGTGGTGCAAGTGTGATGGTGGTGGTGGTGCAAGTGTGATGGTGGTGGTGGTGCAAGAGAAGGGGGGGTGCTTACCTTGACGTGGTCCAGAGTCAACATAGCTGAGTAACAGCCGTAACCCACAGTCACCCCCTAAAACACTCTCGCCTTTATTATACAAGAGTATAAGGACCTTCATTGTACGTCCCGAATATTATCTCATAATATACTTCTACACGTTCACTGTTTTACATAAACTACCAAAGTTTTTGAAATGCAGCTCTCAGGATAAGGCCACGTCGAGTGCCTTCCATCATGCTGGGTGTTGGCACCCTCCACACCCCAGTCCTGGATATGTTGGCACTTCTCACGCCACCCCCCAAACCTGACCACTACCACCGACACCCACAAGCAACTGACTAACCCCTGGGTACCCATTTACTAGCAGGTGGACAGGGGCACAAAGTGATAGGAAACGTTCGAATCTCGGGCGACACACCATTTCCGTGTCGCCCGAGATTCGAACCCGGAATTCTCGATTGTGAGTCGAGAATGAACCCGATTGTACTACAGGGCCCCCTCGTATAAAAAGCCTATCAACCTCTTGAGGGTTATTAAGGCTGCATTCTGGGCGGGGTCAGTAATTCGACCCTTGGAGGGGGGGGGGGACCTCGATATAAACCTAAAGTGTATGAATACACTCAGGCTGCCTGTCCCCCGACACAATGAATTATTAAGGTTATTATACAATACACACAGCTCCGTCTGGCCTACAGAGACCACCGGGTTATCGTAAATTTGTGTATAATAGTTTTGTTTTATAAAATGCAAATTGATGTTATAATATAAAAAATAGCCCTATGGGTAGTTTACGTATAGTGATCTGTAACGTAACAGTTATCACAGACGACTAACTACCGACTGGACGGGGGTTCGACTCCCGGAGAAGGCGAGTCATTTGGGCAGTAAACTTAACAGTAAAGAAGTAATCGGGAGTTAGGCGACAGTTGTGGTTTGAATCCAAATAAAGGTCAGTGTTTGGCCTGGGTCAATGGTCCTCAAGCTGGGGTCCCACTGGTGAAGGGAGGCCCAATAAGAGACTTCCTGTACCTGACACCGAACAACCATTTTAGGAAGGCCTGGTCGAGGACCGGGCCGCGGGGACGCTAAGCCCCGAAACCATGTCAAGGTAATCTCAAGGTAAACCATGCAGTCAATATTTCGAGAGTGACTATTTAATCTGTGCTTGGAAATTAATCGACCTGTAATTATCTAAATCACAAGTTTAATGTATTTAATGACAGGAAGATTATCATTAGAGTATTAATAACAAAAATTACTGAGAGAGGAGGATTTTAAATATATGAAAGCAGTGAACATTAAATATAAGAAATCTGAAAAAAGTCAAGATTTACGAACAGAAAGGAGCTGGACAAGGTTACATAAAGACGCTACAAAACTACACGGAAACGAAAAATATTCTGCTTATAAGGTGAGAGAAAGAGGGTCACACGTATCACAGGAAGTCTTAACTAATGAGAGAAAACGAAGCTGCTTACTTGACTGAGGGACTTGTGTAAAACGAAATCCGTGTAGTGGAGGGAGGAGACCTGTCTAGGAGGGCGGAGGACAGTAGACCCGCAGGATGCAGGCCTGGACGCAACTCACCGCCGACGCCGCCTACCTCTGCGACTTTGATGACGAAGTGCCGGCCTTCTCCACGGTCCTGACCAGTAAATCAACAGTCAAACTACTAATATTATCTAACCTACAAAAGTAATGTGCTGACTTCTCTCGCAATAGCCACTGTGCAGGGCTAATTAAATGCCCACATGCTTGACCTTGTTTATTTATTTATATATATATGTTAACAGTACTAAACTGATTCTCGAGATGTTTTCAAGCTGTGTCCTTGTATGTGGAATGGGTGAATGCTTTGAGCAGTGTTGAGCAGCTCAGATCAACATTAGAAATAGGCAAAATTAATCTCATATTTGCCTAGTTAAAGAGAAATTTATGGACCTTAGATTTAGACCTTAACTATATTTTCAGTTTATAATTAGATAGCAATGGTAGTAACTCATCGTACCCAGTCTAAACGAACCAAATTAGTCCTTACCAAATTCAATTGTAACAAAATTTGTCTAACGAAATTTTGCTTACCGTAACCTAACCTAACATAACCTAACCTAGCCAAACCTAACATAACCTAATCTAGCCAAACCTAACATAACCTAACCTAGCCAAACCTAACATAACCTAACCTAAACAAACATAATCTAACAGCCAAACTTAATCTGACCTGACTTAACTAAACGTAACCTAAACTACCCTAACCTAGCCAAACCTAGCCTAAGAAACATTGACCTAAGTACTCAATTTGCCTTTATAGTTATACAGTCATATACATACATACATATATATATATATATATATATATATATATATATATATATATATATATATATATATATATATATATATATATATATATATACATATATATATATATATATATATATATATATATATATATATATATACATATATATATATATATATATTGGTATTAATTGGGTAAACATAAGGGTAAAAAGTAAGGCATAAAGGAGAAAAAGAGTAGAAGAGTAGAATAAGGATAAATAACCTAACCTAGCTAATATATATATCAGCATTTTGGGACAATAAGGTGACTTGAACGGCATCTGGTGATTCCCAGAAACCTGCCTTAACCCACTCAGCCACGATAAGACAAAGAGCTATCAAGCCGAAGTTCTACTGAATTAAGAAGATAGGTTGATAAGAGCCAGCCAGGGCCTTACGAGCATAGCATGAGGATAGTTTGGCGTCACGTGTAAAGTGTTTTGCAATCCTGAACGAAGGGTGTTGGTTGCTGGGTTTACGAGCGCTTGAACATTGTTCATGAGGTCGGGCTGGTGACACAGTGAAGTCGGTGGGTTGTGGGGGAGGCTGTTGTGGGAGACATGTACACGTGTGCTCTGTTCAACAGGTGTGTGGAGTAAGTACACGTTATCACAGTTGTGTAGCGGAGGTGGTTGAACTGCACAATAACTAGATAACAGGGCAGTGTTGTACTTGTTGTTTTTGCTATTAATTTTGGGAATACTGTATTTGTGGTTTTTGCTGTAGTGAATTATTCTTTGTAACGGAAGCTCATCTTCATAATTGAGTTAGAAATATTACGTTAGACATGGCATATTATTCAATAATTATATTAATTTAGAAAATCTGAAGCTACTTCAAAACGACTCAATTTTTTCAAGTTTTATTATAGGCGATAATATATTAAGAATTTCCAATAAATTATAATTCACATTAGCTCCTAACCCAAACTAACCTAAATTATTAAAACCTAGCCTAACCTACCCTTATCTAACTTATGCTAACTTAACCCAACCACCATAACTTTATACCCTACATTCGTCCCTAAAGTATTGCAAAAACATTTAGAAATGTGTGTAAATCTTTTTGAGGACGGTTTTGAATATAAATTAATTTGTGTTAAAGTGTACTTGCATAGTTTCTGCTTACAGAAGCCTGCCATTTGTGTATATATGCATGTCTCGCAATGTGTATGCTTATGTATGCGTCTCCATTTGTATGGACCCCTCATACCCATCCCGTGAGTGGTAGTGATCCCATGCCCATCCTGTAAGTTGTAGTGGACCCCATTTCCATCCTGTGAGTGGTAGTGGAAAAGGTTACACTTATATAATGAGTTTAGGAACAAAACTCCAGTATTCACTAGGCTACGCAATTTACTTCTGTGGTGTGCTAGTTGCGGGTTTCTCTGCCTCAACGTTGTGATAACGTTACAAGGGTAGTGACATAATTATATAATTTTACAAATTTAACATACAAGTTTCACCAGTATTAGGCCTTTAATTACAAAAGTTTCATTAGTATTAGACGTACATTTACAAAAGCTTCACCAGTATTAGACCTTCAATTACGAAGGAAGGTTCACAGAGAGTGATAAAGGAGTAAGTGTGGTCCTGAGAGCTATCTTCAACACCAATAGTCATGCTGATAACTGAAGGTCCTCACAGCCTATCCTGCAAGATATCCACAACTCAGACAATATGATGGATTTTGACACAAACACAGCAGACTCTGACAAATCAACTAACATACCCCATGCACTCGGCCCCGGGTCCTGGCTTCTGGACCTTCAGATTTGTAAACAAATGTAGGTTACTAGTCGTACGAGCGCTCAGTGTAGTATGGAGGAAAGCTTAGAAACTGATGAGATACCAGAAAGATTTTAAGTCAGTTGATATAGCTCCATTCCACCCAGGATTTGGAAGGATAATAAGGCGTCATGTCAGTTTTATGAAGAGAAAAGGTAACATTCTACATAATTCAGGTCAACATGAGTTTAGAGCGGGAAGATCCTGATCTTCACAACTGTTCAACCACTATGGCAAGTTCACTAAGGCAAAAGAATAAAAGAAGAATGCAGATGTATACACATACCACGAGTGCTGGCCTGTACAATAAAGTCCAAATGAGTAAGAGATGAAGATGAACAATGTAAATATTATACATTGCGAGGAACAGGTCATAACAGTAACTCCACAAAACTGAGTCTGAACACTGAAATCACGGCACCCGAAGGCAATCTCCTTACGACACTGCTCTCTCTCTCTCATCTCATCTCATCAGATATATAAACAATGCAAATCACAGGTTCTTGTCATCTGGTGCAGACGGTACGAAGATCGGCACGCGCACTGCGTTGGAAGAAAATACTGAAAAACTACAATATTATCTGGGTCTTCCGCTGAACAACGGAAAACAACACGAGTTTCAACAGTAACAAATTCTAACTACTCAGTCATGGACAAAATAAGAACTCACACTGGATACAAAACACAATAATCTCATTGAACGGAAACGAAATGTTAAGTGAGCATAACAAAGCGTTTTTCCCTTCAGGTAAGACAATTATATGGTGAGATGTGAGAACATTCAAATATGGGGATACCACCCTGTTAGTTATCTTGAGGATGGTTATCTTGAGATGATTTCGGGGTTTTAGTGTCCCCGCGGCCCGGTCCTCGACCAGGCCTCCACCCCCAGGAAGCAGCCCGTGACAGCTGACTAACACCCAGGTACCTATTTTACTGCTAGGTAACAGGGGCATAGGGTGAAAGAAACTCTGCCCATTGTTTCTCGCCGGCGCCCGGGATCGAACCCGGGACCACAGGATCACAAGCCCAGCGTGCTGTCCGCTCGGCCGACCGGCTCTCTTATTTTTCTATTTATTATGTTGCTCTTATTTTTCAAATCACTTACGCTGTCCCGCCTGGAACTCTGCTTGGTCCTCACTTTCTTCTTCAGGGCACGATGAGTACTTGACACAAATGTACACTTTTATTTATCGATTTATATATACAAGAGTTCTTACATTCTTGAGAAGCCACTAGCACGCATAGCGTCTCGAGCAGGTCTTTAATCCTAATTTTCTCTGGAATTCAACCCGCCAAATCGTTTAACAACCAGGTACCCATTCACTGCTGGGTGAACAGAGGCGTACATTTAAAAGACTGGAGCCTAGTCAATCTTCCCCGGCCAGGATACGAAACCAGGCTAAATCTCTCGCGAAGCGCAGGTCGAGTGTCTTGCCATGGAGACCAATACATGTAAAATACTTATATTACTGGAACTTCCTAAAACCGCTCAAAATGTACACAGTAAAATAAAGCGCAAGATACGACATGAAATGCAGACGAGACCCAGTGAAGAGTAAAGGCGCCATAGACACAATCAGAGAACACTGTTTGAACATGAGACCCAGTGAAGAGTAAAGCTGCCATAGACACAATCAGAGAACACTGTTTGAACATGAGACCCAGTGAAGAGTAAAGCTGCCATAGACACAATCAGAGAATACTGTGTGAACATGAGACCCAGTGAAGAGTAAAGCTGCCATAGACACAATCAGAGAATACTGTGTGAACATGAGACCCAGTGAAGAGTAAAGCTGCCATAGACACCTTTAAGTTCCCACTAAATGTAAGAAATATTACCGAGTGAAGTTTTTAAGAGGGAATTAGAGCGGTCCATGCAAGAAGTACCTGATCGACCTGATCAGGATATGTGGGGCTGCGGGCCCTTACCTGCAACAGCCTTACCGATTAAGTTACCACAAAAAAATCACTGTCTACGCTACGGCTGCGAGAATTAAACTACTCTCGTAACCGAATACAGGTAATATACATGGAGTTGCAGAGGTGTAGGAGTATGCTATCCATACCTGCCACAGGTGTGTGGGAGATAACAGCTGTGGCAGCAATTAACACCTACCAACACCTGTCATGATGACATATAACCCACGAGTCCAGTATTTCCAAAAGACTTGACATCTTTCCTTAATTAATCATGGAGTCTTTGTTTACATGTATTAACAAGTTTACGAGCTCCGTAGCACTACGAGGTTGTTTATAGCCATAACAACCATCGGTTGTGAAGTGTCGGAGCTCGTAAACTGTTTAATAAATGTAAACAAAGCCGCCATGATTGATGAAAGATGTACAGGCTTCGTAAGTGGGTTACTTTAGATGTTCGGGGAAATCCTGGTCCAGATCAACACTAAATTTGTTATTGAATATTATAATAATTTTTAACAAATAGGTGCTTACTCGCTTCAAAAATTGTCTTACCTTAAATAAATAAAGAAAAAAATTGGAACTAATTGAAAAATCCTGCATTAATCCAGGTTGTCCTGCCTAATCATGAACCAAATGAACAGTATGAAGGATGAACAACTATGAACACCTGAATGAATAATGTAAAGGATGAACAATTATTAATTGAATGAACAGTAAGAGCGAATATGAACAAATGAATGAATTGTATGAAGGATTAACAATTTTGAACAACTAAATGAACAGTAAGGATGAGTAACGGGATGAACAGTTTGAACGATGAACAACGAAATGAACAGTATGAAGGATAACAATTATATAGAGAATGTTGGAGGAACAATTAAGAATAGAATGAACAATTTAAACGATAAACAGCTATGATGGTCACGCGTTAAGTCTTCTATCCTGTAAGTCCCCCCTCCCACCTAGCAACCTCTACCTCTTAAGTACTCCCACTTAGACGCCTCCCCAGCACCATGGACCAGTACCACTCTAATGACTCTTATATGAGACAGTATCAAAAGGTTTGCTAATATTAAAGTACAAAACCTTTCCACTATCAACTATCTCAACTATGTTGAAACTGAACGAGAGTAAATTTTGAGGAAACATAAGTGACTGTACAACTCTCTTCCGAAGCATTTATTATTATATGCATTTCAACGTACATTCAAATGGGGTTTTGCTATTATAGTTTCAAGCAATTTTCGCATAATAGGCGTAAAGTTAATTGTCCGATAGTTTTACACAATAGTGTTATATTCCCCAATTCTTAGCGATATACACAACTTTCACAAATCAGGTAATCTACGAGACTGTTTTGGTTGGTTAAAGATGAAAGTAAAGGTCTCTCTAAGCTCGTCCGTACATTATTTTAGGACATTGGCAGAGGCAACTTGCTTAGGTACCTGCGGACGAAGCCTCTGTTTGTCACTCAATTCCCGTGTTATTGTAGCTTAAAACAAATTCTTGTTGTTAGTGGGAGTTGGTGAAACTGACCCGCCTTCCTCTGCCAACAGACCATCGACAAGCTGCCGGACAAGGTGCTATTGAAGATCTTCTCGTACCTGTCACATCGGGAGATCATCGCTAACGTGCGGGTGTGCAAGAAGTGGAGGACCCTGGCATATAACACCAACCTCTGGAGCACCGTCTCCCTGAGGCCGGAGTGTAATGGCCTCTATGTCAACAGCATCGAGGCTCTCCTCTACCTCATCAGGTAAGGACCTTTCTCACCTCCAGTGTGCTCACACACATAGTGTATTGCTATTTACAGCATCACAAGTCTGTAAAACAAATACCTGGCGATTTACAGAGTTATAAAATACCTCGTGACATTGCAATGTCTTCAACGTCGTGTTTTATGTGTACAGTATATGCCTAAGTGTACATGCCTCCGTTTTCACCTGAGTTGTTTCTGTTCCTTGTGCGTGAATGTGGCTGGTATGGGGGGGTCTGCTGGTGTTGGTGTGTGGTGGTGGGACACGCAGTGCAAGGTTCGGAGCCTCGCTCAGGTACTTGGAGATGCCCATGGACCTCATCACCCACCCGGTGCTCCACGAGCTCACCGCCCGGTGCCCCAACCTTACCAACCTCCTCCTAGACTTCTCCTCCGCCATGCAGCTCCATGACTTCAATGACATGCAGGTGACGGACCATTGCTCGCCACCGTCCGCAGTTCATCCTCTAACGCATGAGTGTGTGGGGTGCGTATTGCTACTAACACGTCTTCTAACCAAACGCATTAATGTGTTTTATTGTGGGTGTAGTGCAATTAAGCCCCCCCCCTTAAAGTCCATGAGTGTGGGTGTAGTGCCACTAACTGCCGGCCTCTAACAACGGCTAACGTTACCAACTACTTAACTGCTACTAACCACTCTGAACTGGTTGAAGGGGCTGTGACCTTCAGCCTTAACAAAGCGGCCTCTGAAGCTCGTTTCTAAATGTGTGTTCAATGATCATTATCCCCACCTCAACGATCATTAACGCATAAGCGATAGTTTGAGTTAACTCCCCCTCAGTGATCATTAAAACCATTTCAACATTCGTTAACTCCCCCTTAACGAGTTAACCCCACTTTAACGATCAGTAACTCGCTGAACTACTTTGACTGGACAGTAGAGCGACGGTCTCGCGTCATGCAGGTCGGCGTTCAATCCCCGACCGTCACAGTGATTGGGCATCATTCCTTCCCCCCGGTCCCATCCCAAATTCTTATCCTGACCCCTTTCAATTGCTATATAGTCGCACTGGCATGGCGCTTTCCCCTGATAATTTCCTCCTTCCCTTCACCACAACGATCAATAACCCCACCTCAATGATCGTTAACCCCACCTGAAAAGTCGTTAACGCAACTTCAACGGTCGTTAACTCCACCTCAACGACCGTTAACCACACCTGAACGATCATTAACCAAACCTCAACGGTCGTTAATCCCATCTCAGCATTTATATCAAGAATACAATACCGCATATACAGTACAATACAGACTATCACCATATGATGCAGCGTCACGTAATTTACAATGTACGAGGTCATCACATTGTACAAGGTCATCCCAGTGTACGAGGTCACCACAGTGTACAGGGTCATCACAGTGTACAAGGTCATCACAGTGTACAAAGTCACCACAGTGTACAGGGTCATCACAGTGTACGAGGTCACCACAGTGTACAGGGTCATCACAGTGTACAAGGTCATCACAGTGTACAAAGTCACCACAGTGTACAGGGTCATCACAGTGTACGAGGTCACCACAGTGTACAGGGTCACCACAGTGTACAAAGTCACCACAGTGTACAGTAATCTAACACTGGTCCTTCCCCCGTGGTACAGGCGTTCCCGACCAAGTTGCGGACGATGTGCATCTGTCTCTCTGAGGTCATCTTCATGGAGGGCTTCATGCGCAAGATCTATAACTTCATCAACGGGCTCGAGGTCCTCCATCTTGTGGGTGAGTCTCGCCAGACCAGCCTCTTCCCCCTCGCTGTCCCTCCGTGTCCTGTTCTGTTCGTGTCACAGTTTATTATATATGTCACAGTTAATATATATGTCATATGCCCGAAACGCTTTGCGTAATAGTGGCTTTAGGCATTGTATGTACTAGCTCTATCTATAAAGCCAATAAACTTTGTAAAATCTCTTTATGTATGTACCTTACCTAAATAAAAATTATTATTATTATATTATTATTATTATTATATATTCGTGTATAAATAAGTTAGGAATCATCTTCGCTGAGTATAGATAATTGAGGATATGAAATATGAATGACTTTGATTATAATTATCAGTAAACCAGGCATGAAGTTGAAGTCAAGTTATTCTAGTTGAACATATAATATTAATTATGTGCCTGTTCACTATAGTATATTATGTAAATTATATATTATCTTATGTATCATTATTCACATTTTGTATATTCATATTCCTTTCCGCATTCCACTGTTGTCTTTTTGAATCCCGTGCTGCATACAATATGAAACTCGTGTGAGGAGGACATTCCTGTTGTATGCTTACTTCTGCCTTGTGCGACGGTGTTCTTAGCACAAAATATTGGTCAACACCCCCCCTCCCCCCTGGGCTTGCGCAGCACTTAGCTAACTCTACCAGCTAATTCCCCATTCAGATATAGTCCAAAGTTGGTGACTTGAGCCACTTATGTGGCTTTTCATGTGCACTCATTGTGTCTAGTGTCTCCCTCCCTCCCGTTCTCTTACTCTGTCTCACCTCACCGCCTCTCTCTCATCTCTTCTTGTGTGATAGGCACCTACGAAAAAGCTGACGAGGAGGAGGAAGAGATCTACGAGGTGATCAACATCCACAAACTCAAGTCGGCCACTCCTAATCTCAAGGTGGTCAACCTCTACGGCATCAACTTTGTCGACGACTCCCACATCGAGGCCTTCAGCTCCAACTGCATCCAGGTGAGCTGCCTCACCTGATGGTCCAGGTGATGGGCTAGATGAGCTGCCTCACCTGATAGTCCAGGTGATGGGCTAGATGAGCTGCCTCACCTGATGGCCCAGGTGATGAGCTACCTCACCTGATTGGCTAGATAAGCTGCCTCACCTGATGGTCCAGGCGATGGACAAGGTACACAACCACCACTCAACAAAGCACGCCAGTGACTTGTCACAGCGTGGCCGTCCTCACTGGTCACTGGTGTTCACAATAACATCTTACCAGAAGTTCTCGAGAACTGGACGTGGTCACTAGCAGTACAGGTTCATACAACAAGTACCACTGGCCACACGCTAGAAGGTGAAGTGACGACGACGTTTCGGTCCGTCCTGGACCATTCTCAGGTCGATTGGAATCGACTTGAGAATGGTCCAGGACGGACCGAAACGTCGTCGTCCCTTCACCTTCTAGTGTGTGGTCTGGTCAACAAGTACCACTGGCACTTCTTCAATGAAACTTGTGATTGAGAACTGGGAAAATTAATAAAATGATTTTTGCTGTATTTGAATATTAATAATTCTATATCTTGATTTTTATCGAACTAGGAAATTTGTAATAAAAGTACCAACTTATCAACACTCAGTACCAAAAGTTCCAAATTATTAACACTTAGTACCAAACATTCCAAATTATCAACATTTAGTACCAAAAGTACCAAATAGCAAGAAATGTACCGAGTTTGGTATGAAAGATGACAGACATTGGGTAACATTTTCAAAATACAGTACCTGAAGAGTGTATCTAGCCTCTCCCACTTTTTCTGAGGCACCGGGGCCGATTTCTTTAATACTGTACAGTACAGTATATAATTGTTTATATTTTGGTCACTGAGGGCCTCATGGGGGAGATTAGCTTCCCATGAGGTTAACATTACACTACACTACAAGTACAGTTTACTGTACTTGTAGTTTTGACAAAAAATATATGGAAAAAGTTTAACCTAACCTTACAGCTGCGGTATATTAGGAATATTACCCCTGATTTGTACTCACCGGACATTGCATCTATATCATGTACCACTATATTGTGTATGATCTGATATGCCTGCCCTCTCATGCCCTCGCAGCTAGAGTGTATGGCTGTGAACTTCTGCTCCAAGGTGAACGGGTCGTCACTGAAAATCCTTTTGAGCAGATGCAAGAAACTCAAGTGCCTGTTGATGCAGCAGTGCAGTAAGTATATGTCTTTCCCTGCACCCTCCCTGATCTTACTGCAGTGTACCTGTAATTACTGCACCAGTGCTGATCTTGATATAGTGTACTGTACCTGTACTGTACTGTACCCTGCACCTTTCCTGATCTTGCCGCAGTGTATTGTTCTTGTAGTTCCCTTCACCTACCCACCACCACCACCAACCAAACAGTTGGCCCAGTGGATTCACCACCATCAAACTTGAGTAAATAATTAACAAAAGAATTCACCAACCCAGGAAGACTATATTAAACTTGAATTAACAAAAAATGTCAAATGAATTCAAATTCAAAACTGAGCTTGAATTTGAAATTTAAATTTTAAATTTTAATTTTTTAATTTAAATTTAAAAATGTTAATTTTTTAATTTAAATTTAAAAATTTTAATTTTTAATTTAAATGTTCAAATTTGAATTTAAAATTGAAATTGTGTATTTTATGTAGGTCTGCAGAACGACCATGTGATGGCCGCTGAGTGGGAGAAGTCATCCGTGCAGGAGCTGGATGTGACAGCCACAGATATCTCCTCCGACTGTCTCATCGATCTGCTGACCCGTGTCCCAGCCATACGTTGGCTCAGTGCTGGCCAACTTGATTCCTTCACCGACAGTGTCAGTATAGCTGTCCACACCTGCGTATACTTTTCCCAGAGGCTGTATATTCCATTCTCAAAAAAACATATATATATATATACCAGTATATATACCCTCTCCAGGGGATGTAAACATTCTCTCAAGAGCATGTATATACCCTTCCCAGGGGGTGTACATACCCTCCTCTGTGATGTATATACCCTCCTCTGTGGGGTGTATCAGTAGGGACCATATCCCTGCTCTCAGGACTATGGTCTTTTAGGGGCATGTATTTCAGGGGCAGTTTCCTGAGAGACCCAGGAGACTGTAAGGATCAGTAAGTCTGCAAGCTTGTCCAAGTGTGTTCTTCTGCCACAGGTGCTGAAGGCGTGGACGGAACGGGGCAACCTCAAGAGTCTGATTGCTCTCGACCTGGAGCTCTGTGACAACCTAACAGAGGAGGGCCTCTACAAGTTCCTGGCACGGTATGGTCAGAATTTGCGGGGCCTAGTCCTCTCTGGGATACCGCACTGTACAGATTCGCTCTGCTCCAATGTTATGCCTGCACTCAAGAACATCAGGTGAGAGGTTCCTGTCAGTAGGATGTAGCAGAATGTAACAAATAACAACTGATGAGTTGAAGAACAAAATGTGAAAAAGATGAACAAATCAAGAACAGATAAAATAACAGTAGAACATTAGCAAGTCGTGAATTTATTAAGGGTTTTCAGGATTATAAATGGATGGGGTTCTAGGAGTTCTACTACTCAAGCCCATCTGGCCTTGACTTGTGAGAGAAAGATGAAGCTGTCAAATTGCCATGTAATCGTATGCAAATTTATTACCTCAGGAAATGAATTTGTAAACCATGACATGCCAGTGTGGTAGCTTCCCAGAACCCTTTTAATAGTTTTAAGATTTGCCTTAAATTATTGCCTTGCCTCAACTCATTCATGGTTGTTACTGGGGAAGGTAGACAGGTTTAGAGAAGGATAGGGAGGGATTTAAAGGAAGAAGGACTGTACTAATATATAACATATAAGGACATACAGCATATAAGGACATACAACTTCACAGAGCAGATTTTGTGTGACTGGAGATAAAAGTAATCATGTAAGTTGCAGTATGTTTTCTAGATCCCCATGATGGCAATGAACTGAAAAAAAGGTGTATCATTCTATTTTTTGGATTAACAACAAAAATGCTAACTTAGGAAAATCTGCAATACAAATATTATATGACCATACTTGAAGAAGAGGCACACATCTGGCAAGTTGCCAAGAGCAGGAGTCAGAGAAGTAAGAGCGCTGTAGAAGAAGGAAGGTGATGCAACATTATGGCTGATGACTCAAGCATAGATTTGAGGTCATGTGAATTAAACTTAGATTTGAGGTCATGTGAACCAAACTTAGATTTGAGGTCATGTGAACTGACCACACCAACAGCTTTTCTCAGAATGGCAACAAGAATTTTATTTGAGGGGAAGCTGCCCAAGATAGGAGAGGAACATCCAGCACATAGGTTCGAATCTTCATCAAGGCCTTTGTGGATTTGTTCATTTGATATATCATGTTATTGTGATTTGTGTGTGTATAGGAGAGCAGTAGCATAGACAAGGGTAGAGGGAAACCTTCCCATGATGTAAGAGAAAGCACTATAGACAAGTGAGAGGAGAATTTTGTAGAGCTTAATTTATGGAGAAATAAAATATTTTTTTACCCCAAAGAGAATTCTCAGTATTTTGGAAGCACTGACAGTGACTGCGGTGCCCAAGACACTTTCAGTGACTATCTTAGCATCTCCTATATGCCAATGACTGTCACACTCTTCTGGTGGGGACTGGCACTTCCTCTGTCACACTCTGGAACCTCTTCAGGAGACACAAAAGTCTCTCTTCACTTCAATCAACTTTTCTCAGGCATTCACTCATCTTTGGCCACTCCTACTTTAACAGAAATACCAACGTAACTGTTAGGAAATACAGCTTAACAATAAGTGACGTATATAATGGTGTAGCAGGTCTACAGGATGGAATAAAACAACTTGTCAGCAGAGAAAGCAGGGAGACACCCAGCTGGATATTTGGAATTATGAAGGATCTACTGTCACAGAGATTGATTACTGATAGGCATTTTGAGTCCTATTAAAATCTTATGTATGTTATATGAGCTGTGTGTTTGGGGTGATTTTGAGCTGGGATAGTCCCAGATCTGTTGGTGTTGAATGCTGAGTGTGAACAGTTCTGTAACGTCATGGTATGATTACTTTATATTAGTTCTGCTTCTAATTATCTTCTCATCATCCTAATTTTGTGATATAAATTGTGCCAATATCTGTCTTACAATTCTAATGTTAAATCTCACTTTGTTTTCACAATATATAACAGTTACAAATGGTAAGCTAAATGTCACTCATTGGTAAAAATGTAAGTTTGATTTAGACTGCTGAACATCTGTTAAGTCCAGTCATTATTGTAATGATTTGTATACGTTGTTACAAGTAAAGTTTCTGATTCTTATAACAAAGTCTACATGCTATGCTGTTATTGTGACACTCTTATGTAATGTACAGCAATTTTTATGTAAAGTTTCCAAATTATAAATATTCAGCCATTTATGAATGAAATTTGTGATGTGATATGGTCTACTTTCTGGTCTCGTTTTAGGATCTTGCGAATGGGTCTGTCTGAGAACTTAGCCTACCGGATGATGGGTAAGATCCATGTGGATGGCCTGCTGGACAACATCGCCACTTACGGCCAAAACATGGAGCGATTGGAGATCTCCTGGGATCCAGACTCTCTTCGGTTCTCAGACAAGAGCCAGAAGGCCATTGACACCATGCGGGTCAGGTGCCTTAGATTGAAGTGCCTCGTACTAGCGTGAGTCTCTTGTTGCTCCTGGCTCTTATCAAATGTGGTATTTTCTATATGAATTCTACACCATGGTGTTTACCATGTGGATCATACTCTATTATTCTCCCTTAAAGTACAGTGCTATAATGTTTACTGTGTAGACTTTACTGTTATTCTTTTCTAATAAGTAATGTAATGTTTGCTGTATGAACTTTGTGGTGTTGACTGTAAACCACTACAACACTCAACTACCACCATCAACCAACAACATGCCACTTAAATCCCCTATAATCACAACATTTCATCAGTATTTCTCTCAACAGGGATGGCAAGTACTACGAGATTGTCAAGGCCAACTTTGAGCGAGCAGATCGCACCACAGTGGTCCGGACCTCCACCAACTGCTGCGTTTCTATAGTTTACCTCCTCACTCACTACAAGGACCTCATTTTCAACTAGCAGTCATTGCCTCCAGAACAAAAAAGAGCTATGGGGAACCACCAGGCCGAACTGATGATAAAACAAGTAGTACAGAGATGTAGAGACAAAACAGATAATAAGAGACAGGAAGAAAGAGGAAAGATATCAACAGAGGAAAGAAAGTGGAAATATCACAACGGAGGAAAGAAATCAAATGAGGAAGGAAAGTGGAAATATCACAACAGCGGAAAGAACGAGGAAAGATAGATGAAAGATATTAAACAAAATAGGAGGTGAAGGATATTTGAGATAAAGATGAAGACAAGAGAAGATTCTGAAAACAAATATTACTAAGAGAGCTAATGTGAAAAGAGGAGATACAAGAGAAAGAGGAGAGAAAGGACTGGAAAAGGAAATGAGAGGAATGAAGAGAGTACAATGAATGTTTGTACTTCTCACCAGCCTTCACTCTTGTACCCCAGGTGATGCCATTGCCAACCTTTATTCTTGTACCCTGAGTGATATTTTCATTAACCTTCACTCTTAAACCCCTAAATAATGTCCTTGTAACCTTCACTCTTGTACCTCAGGTGATGTCCTTGTAGCCTTCACTCTTGTACCCCTAAATGATGTCCTTGTAACCTTCACTCTTGTACCCCTAAATGATGTCCTTGTAACCTTCACTCTTGTACCCCAGGTGACGTCCTTGTAACCTTCACTCTTGTACCCTAGGTGATGTCCTTGTAACCTTCACTCTTGTACCCTAGGTGATGTCCTTGTAACCTTCACTCTTGTACCCCAGGTGATGTCCTTGTAGCCTTCACTCTTGTACCCCAGGTGATGCCATGGTAACCTTCACTCTTGTAACCCTAGATGATGTCCTTGTAACCTTCACTCTTGTACCCCAGGTGATGCCATGGTAACCTTCACTCTTGTAACTCTAGATGATGTCCTTGTAACCTTCACTCTTGTACCCCAGGTGATGTCCTTGTAACCTTCACTCTTGTACCCCAGGTGATGCCATGGTAACCTTCACTCTTGTACCCCAGGTGATGCCATGGTAACCTTCACTCTTGTACCCCTAGATTATGTCCTTGTAACCTTTACTCTTGTACCCCAGGTGATGTCCTCACCAACCTTCATTTTCACTATATGTGATAAATTTTTACCCAAATCCTCAATAAATGTTATTTATAAATATAGTACTGTTTTACTGAGTTGCAAACCTAATAGATCAGCATTATAAATACAAAACAGGTTAAACAAAGAGTCTGAAAGCCAAAAAGAGTTTATGAAGCTAAGATTGCTAGAGATGTGAAGATCACTCCTAAAGGATTTTTCCAACTATGTAAAACTTGCAGGAACAAATATTGGTAATATTGGTTTGAAGGTGATTGACTAAAGACAGCAATACAATCAGACCCCAGACAAGACAGAGGGAGAAACATTTATAGAAGTGACAATTTTGGATGGTCGAGTGAGTATGAATGGCATCACTATAGATCATTGAGCCACAGTGAGTATGAGTGACACCACTATGGATGATCGAACCACTGTGAGTGTGGATGATCGAGCCATTGTATGAATTTCATTACTATGGATGGTCAAGCCACTGTGAGCATCATTTTTATGGTTCGTTGAGCCACGGTGAGCATGAGTGACATCACTATGAATGGTCGAGCCACTGTGAGTGCATTTCGTCACTAGATGATTGAGCCACTGTGAGTATGAATGATATTACTGTGGATGATCAAGCCTTGCATGAGTGGCATCATTAGGGAAGATCAAGCCATGGTATGAATGACATCATTGATGGTCGAGCCACAATGATGACGAATTTGGTTTCAATGGGCCCCAACCATCAGCAACCCATAACCCTTACATGTTCATGGTCATTGTTATGTACTCGTGCTTCCCTTTTGAATTTGCATGCCTTAATATGCACACAATTACTGTTATAAAACATCTAGAAGCCTCACTTGACCTTTGGGTGGTGTTGCCATCACTTTTTCTGGAGCCTCTCTGTTTTCCTTTATGCAGTGTTTCTGGCACTGGGATTTATGGGTTCACTGACTCCCAGTCTGGGTAGGCATTTTGTAGTGTCTGGGATCTTGGGCAGTGGCACTGCTCTTGTCAGTCCTTACTTTTGCACTACTGTACATGTGCTCAGTGAGTACCATTGGTTAGCACTGAACTTTGGTTTTGACTAAGTTGCTTTCTTGTGTGGCTGCATCTCATCCTGTGGCTGCTTTGTAGGCCAGAATCTACTATGTAGGCTTTGTGTAGTCCCTGTCTACAGTGGGTGGTGTGGCTGATGATCCCCACTTTTTTTTCTAATGAAGTTGGCAAATGTTTGGTCTTTGACATATTTCAGCCAGATTCCTCCAATGCTTCTGCCTTGTCTAGTTTGACCAGCTTCAGTTCACTTGGCTTCTCATTCTCTTTCACTAAGTCAAGTTGCTCAGCTTCTGGCCCACTAATGCTACACCTTCCTTGCTAACATTTGCCTCTTTATTTTTGTTTTGTTTTTGCTTTTTACACAGGTGGGTACAGGAACAGACAACTGCTGACTCCTATTAGCAGGATGAGAGCTTTCCCATCCTATAGTACACCCTATAGCCTTACCCGCTAGTTTCTCTGGAATATGACCCGGCAATCTTTTAATAATCAGGTACCCAATCACTGTTGGGTGAACATAGGTATACAGTTAAGGATTGGCACCTAGTCAATTCTCCCCAGCAAAGATACAAATCTAGGCCAAATTTCTTGTGAAGCGCAGGTGTGTTACCACTGCGTTACAAGACTTTGGCATATCCTCCTACTTTCCAGCCAAAACAATCAGTAGTTTCAAAGCAGCATCTGACAAAGATTATAGTGAAGTTGGGACACCACAAGCATAGCTCTCATCCAGTAGCTACACTTACGTAGTTAGACTTAGGTAAGTACTCGTAAATTGTCAGTCTAGATCAGTGATTCCCAAACAGGGTTCTGTAAGCATATATTCAACCTTCCATGAGAATTTACAAAAGTTTGCAAAAAAAAAAATACTCCTTGCCATCTTTGTAAATGAGCAAAGAATTTTCTAAATATTATGGTTTTAATGTGACCTATTAATAAAAAATTATGCATCTATGAATTAAGTTGTAGTGCTAAAAAACTAAGCCAAAGTTTCACATTAACTTAAGAGATACTGTAATTACAATCAATGTTATTCTATTGAAAAGTATTATTTTCAATTGTGAATATTTTATAAAATAATAAAATTTAATTTGTTTTTTCATTAACAACTTTATAAAAACAATTAACAAAAATTATTACAAAATATATACACAAAGTTTGCAAACAGTAAGCCAGATGTAAAGTGAAACTGTTTGCCACTTTTTAATTAACAGTAAATAGAAATAGGCAATAAATACTTTTGTAATTATGTCATTCAAAAATAAGAGTTAATATATATTTTTTAACTCCACTGCTTTACACATTGATTTTGTAATTTAGCTCTGTCGATCTTATGTGTCAGCCATGTAGGGGTTTCCAAAAATTTTACGAAATATTTCAAGGGCGCCACCAAACAAAAAAGATTGAAAATCACTGGTCTAGATTTCCCCACCGCCATGGGTGAATATCAACTAACATTACAAGAGAAGAGTTTATCATGTAACAAGATGGGGCAGTCAGTGGAAGTTGAGTAGGTACCGCAGAGGCATTCTGGTGTAACAATTATTAAGGAATAGTGCAATATGAGGTGAAGAAGGTAGGCAGGTCAAGGTTAAAAGCATAGCCATTTTACAGGATGTCATTAGTACACAGATAATCAAACATATTTAATCCAAGATGACTACACAACAAGCTATTGCCCATGCCACTAACAGTACTGCATGACAATATCCTACTTGATTTTCTCATCACACACTATAAAGCAGTTCGGCCTTACATATTTCTAGTCAATGAGGTCAAATATAACTACAGTAATTTATAAGGCATCATCAGAATTCTTGGTGAACATCACTCCAACACTACTTCATGGCACAAACCCAATGTAACATTGCTTTTGGTAACAAATTTTGTTTTATAATTCTACTTAATTATTTATTTGAATTAAGGTACTGAATCTCAAAGTAAATGATTTTTAGATATACAATATCTCACTTAAATTACACTTCTAGAGACCGAAACAGCACAGCTGTTAAAAGTCCTCTCTAAGGTAATCACTCTCAGATAACGCAATATTGTATATAAACTCATGAAAACATTCACAATACTTACAGCATTGCAAATAAATACTATACAGTAAATTTCAGAGAACATTATTAACACTAGTACTGTCTGCTCTGTGAACAGCATTTATTATCAAAACATTTCATGCATTTATCAAATATATACAGTACTTACATTTCAAATTGTAATGCCACATTTTAACAAAGCAAAGAAATTTTATACTTTAGAATTTTAATGAAAATTACTGACTGTATCTTGCTTTCTCTCTTAATTTCTTTGGTAACTAATTAATCAACAAATAGAGAAGCCTTAGTCTTGGCAAGCTGTAGTAGCAGTAGATGAGGTGGTGGTACTGTGGGTAGAGCTGCTTGTTATTGAACTGGAAACTGCAGTGGTGGTAGAGGCTGGAAGATGCAGAGGCATCTGAGGGAAGATGTGATGGGGTGCAGCTAAAGAAAGTCTTGATGTTCCACGACAAGGCGAGGGCGACCGAGGTGCTATTTCTGAGGGGCGAGGATTCTGTCGGGGGCTTAAAGGCAATTGCAGGAGTGACCTCGGGGAAATTGGCAGTTGCACAGTAGGACATGTGTTGAGAATACTTGAGTGGGAGGATCTTGGGCTAGGAATTATTGGATGGGAAGATCTAACACCCTGTTGAACTGTGACTGATTCTTGACCATGGGCTTGGGTAGGGTGAAGATTGCGTATGTGCCTGTTGAGATTGCCAGCCTGATTAGCTTGATAAGAGCAGTAGGGGCATGCATGCCGGCGCTCCCCTGTGTGAGTAAGAATATGACGACGCAGGAGGAATTTGTGATTGCTGCCCTGGAACACCTTTCCACACACCCCACACACACTCCCGCCAACACAGTCCTCCTGCAAAAGAATTAAGTACTGTAATTACTAATTGCTCAGTTGAGCTAATACTTAGTAATAATACTGTACTAGTGTATCAATATTTGAATTCTCCCACCCACATATGTGAACTAAATTATTAGTGCCCAAGAATACCAATTGTATATAATGGTGTAGAAAGTCTACAGAATAAAATAAAATAACTAGTTAGCAGAGAAAGGAGGAAGATGATATTATTAAGGAATTACTGACAAAGAAATGGCTTATTGTAGAGAATTTTAAATCCTATTGAAATTAGATCTATGTTACATCAACTGTGTTTTTAGAGTGGTTATATATGTTTAACCATTTATGAATAAAGTTTTTGAATTTGAATAAAGTGGACATTTAATTACAGGAATCTTCAACTAGGTAGATACTTCACAAAGTTATAAACCCATGGATTCTCCTATTCACCGAAGCCATAAATGCCAAAACACTGTTGAAATTCAAAATTCAGCTTGATAAAATCATCAGCACAAATGGTGTGACCTTTGACAAGTCAATGTTATTGTACTGGACAATAACAGTGTCAGTGTCATGGCCACTAGTGTCAAGGCCACCAGTGTCAAGACCACCAGTGTCAAGACCTCTAGTGTCTAGTCCACTAGTATCTAGGCCACTAGTGTCAAGGCCACTAGTGTCTAGGCCACTAGTGTCAAGGCCACCAGTGTCAAGGCCTTCCTGTCAGTGTCAAGGCCACTAGTGTCTAGGCCACCAGTGTCAAGGCCTTCCTGTCAGTGTCAAGGCCACTAGTGAGATAGTGGCCCTCAAAATAATTAAGGTAAATTCATGCAAATATAGGTACAGTATATAAATAATAAGTGTACTATACAATGACACCTAAAAAATTCACATCATGTCATATTGAGACCCGATACAGATTCATGGGAAATCCAGATACAGCTTCTCATTGTCATGGACACAAAGCCTGCATGGTTTATAAAGATCCCAGTTGACCAATGACTATTCCCAGGATGAAACCCACTAAAGTTGCCTATCTCCCAAGTACTTATTTACTACTAGATAAACAAGTCCTGCCTTGCTGGGGATTGAACCTGAGACCATTCAATGGTTACCTGAAACATTGCCATTTTTTAGTTACTGTATTTAGCTCTGAATATTTTGGATTCTACTTATTGTAAATGATCGGTGTTTAACTAAAATAGGAAATTATGTTCAATGACTTTTCTCAAACATCTAATCCTTTCTTAATTTTGCCAATTTAGAAAAATCAATAAACAACTTGTTCTGAACAATATTAATGTTTACCATTAAAAAAGGATTACAAATAGTAACAGACCATTAGAGCTGAGCTAAGCTGTATGATTATGGAAAGCTGATGTAGTTATAAATATGGGCCTGAGAGTAAACACTTGTCTAATCTAAGTTTCAATGTTGTTACTGTACCACACACTGTTACATCTCCTGGTCAGCTGCTCTATATGTTTGCCACTAGATTGAAGAAGTATTTAGCCTGGTTAGAGTGAAATCTTTTTCCAATAATTTTAACACCATTATTGCTAGTTATGTTTGTCTGTGTGAATTTTTATTTTTCAAAATTAACATTATATTGCCTTTTGATGATGATTTTAAACACTTCCATTAAATCATCTTGGATTCATCTTCGTCAGAGACTGAATAAATATAGTTTTTTTTTAAATGGTTTCCATATGACTTATTTCAGTCATTGGGTGTGGCTGAACTTGTTGCAGTTTAACAAATGTTTTCTCAACTATAGTGACTATAAAACCGAATGTATTACTCAAGAATAGGATGAATTAATGAATTCCATATATTTAGCATGATCTCCATTCAACAATTTCTGTACTGTAAAAAGATTTGCCAATACTGAGTATAATACCCAAAACTCTTTTGCCTTTCTAATAGCTTCTGTGCATTACTTTAATGGCTTCAAGTAATTAGCCACTATCAGTCCACGGTCTCTCTCTTCATTTACGCTTGTTACTATTTATCTTCTAGCCAAAGTTAGAAGATTGAAGAAAAAGATGCAATATAATCACTATATACAAAATAATAACAATAATCAGCAAAATTGAAAAAGAGGAATTCTTGAAACCAGCAACTTCAAGAACACGCGGTCATAGATTCAAGCAAAGGAAACAAAGGTGCTAAAAAAATACTAGAAGGCTCTGTTTTGCAAACAGAGTGGTGTATGGTTAGAACAAGTTAAGTGAGAAGGTGGTGGAGGCCAAAACCCTCAGCAGTTTTAAAGAGTTATACGATAAAGCGTGCTGGGAAGATGGGACACCAGGAGCATAGCTCTCATCCTGTAACTACACTTAGGTAATTGCAATTTAAACAAAATTCATTTCCATAGTCCTTAAATAATTAAACAACATGAAGCATGACAAACTTCAATCATTCCTAAGAAACTAGGCCAGCAAACTAATGACCATTTATATATACTGTGCTGTATATATATTTTTTTAGTTTTCCAATGCTGGAAATGTGAAGTGTGAAACGAAAAACAAATGTGAATGTGTGCATTCTGTAGTTTAAATTTTATTGATCCTTAATTATGTTAAGACTGATAAAAATAAAATTTCTGCAAAAAATAAGTTCATAAATAACAAGCATATACTGCACTATACAAATGAATTCTAAGTATAAAAATCAGTCCCTACATTCCTAATTTCAGGTCTTCTAAATAATCTATAGCCAAATATTTCAAATGTATATCTTCCTCCAATACAGATGTGTTAATTATACAATATTTGGCAGAAAACAAAACTAAATTAACACCAGAGGGAAACCTACACAAACTGCATTACTAAAATCTGATGTACTGCATGTCATTTGGAAATAAAGTCTTCTAATATTTCACAATAAAAATAATTGTGTTTATTTAATGCCTCTGCTCTCTCTAATCCCATTTTTGTATTAGAAAATAACCCCACATGAAATTCATAAAAATGTCTTCATAGATTTCATCCAAGTACTCCCCTCACATAAGCCTGAGGTTTGCATGAGGTTCAAATGGCTACAGCAAAAGATTTGCATAAAAATTAGTTGATAGGATGTATACAATGTGCTATGACTTGAAAGATTTCAGTGTAGTAGGAACTGTGAAAAACATACTGTTTTAAGCATCCAATGTTCTAGTTTCTTCTGGGATGACAATAGTGTCTGGGTGTCGATGACGAACATGCCTGGCAAGGTTCTCCCTCACATTTGCTCTGTAGGGACAGTGCGGGCAAGGAAATGGCCTTTCTCCAGTATGAGTAATGAGGTGGCGCTCCAAGTGGTACCGCCGCTTCGTTCCAGCAAATACCTTGCCACATGCTGGGCAATTTAGAGCTGAACCCAAATCTGCTTCACTTAAAACAGGTTTCCTTCGACGCGGTTGGCCTCTATCACTGATTCCATTGTTGCTGGTGGATGTCTGACCTTCCATCAGACCCATTCCCATACTGCCTCGAGCTGCTAGAAGGAATGGAGTGACAGTTGTGCTGTGACCAAGATGGTGCCAGCTGTCCTGTCTGTGGAGGTTTCCAGACGCATCTGTGGCCTGGAAGGAATGGGAACTTAAGTCAACCACCTTCATGGTCAAAAGCAAATTAAATAGAGCTATACTCATTCATTAAAAATAAACCTTAAAAAGCAAAGAGGATTTTGAGGAGAAAACGTACTTTTAATAAAATACAGTTGGTCTATATAAAGCAATAAATAGATTGAACCAAAGACTTTAAAGTAAATCAAACTCTCATTCAGTCACATATGTTATACTAAGGAGGGTTATCCAGTGTTGCACGGGTCTGTCTGTCTCTCTCTCCCCTCCATTCTCTCTTTCTTTCTCTTTATCTCTCTTATCTCTTTACCTATCTCTGTATCAATATCTACCTCCCTTTCTATGTCTATCTTTGTATATCTATCTCTATATCTCTCTCTATATCTATTGCTATATATCTCTCTCTCTCTCTGTAAATTTCTTTCTATCTCTCTGTCTCTCTCTTTCTATCTCTATCTTGCTCTCTGTAAATATATATATATATATATATATATATATATATATATATATATATATATATATATATATATATATATATATATATATATATATGGATATCTGTATCTCTATCTGTTATCTCCTTACCTCTCTCTCTCTTTCTCTTTCTTATAAAAATAATATAACTGTCTACCATTGTCATGCAGGTGGTCTATCAGTGAGAGGAGCTCAGTGGTGTGAAATATTAAAAAAATAGTATAGTTGTACATTTGCTTTGAGGAGGAGGCGGGACTTGAGAAAGCCTTTGAGCTGTGGAAGGACTGTTTATTTAATACTGTTATGGCCAAAGTAATGATAGTAGAAAAAATATTTGTGTTAATTTTCACAAGATCAATGAATACTGTTGTATAAGAAAAAAATAGTTTTGAAATTTTAGTTTTCAAAATATTTTGATAGGTGTAGCTGGAAGCCAGCTCCAAAAATGATTGTTGGGGTAAGAATGTGACCCTGGAATGCTGTTTCCTTTTGAATTCTGGCAACACTGACCAGCTTATGAACATCCTATACTCCCCCCTTTGAATGTGAATTTGGGTGAGGCTAATCCCAAGCATCTGCCCTCCATCTTTGGACAAACAGACAGACAAATTATCTCTTATAGTATAGATAATTCACAATTAAATTAGAATTCTCTTAATGAACGTACCAGATGATATTTTTTATGCCAGAAATCTGCAGTAATCATACATTTCTGTAATAAATGGCTGCTGCATAATTTCTTGAACACATCTGCACTGCAACTGTTTCATGATAGTACAACAGAAATCCTCTAGATATTGCAAAATGTTACATAAGTACATGTATTACTAAAAAATATTATTTCTTTATTCTCCAAATTATTCACAGTTTCACACTCTCATTAGCACATTTTATTTAAAAATTCTTTTAATTGGGAATAATGTACCTCATTTATAAAATTTAATGGAAAGTTTAAAAAGAATTCTTGTTAACACCTAAATGATAATATGAGAATGACAGGGGAATCTTAGATAAAAGTTGGTTTATGTACTATTTACTGCAAAATTTCTTATATTTTCTCCATCATTTAAATGAATAAGATTGCTCTATAAGTTTCCCAAGTGAAAATAAATGCACAATAACTAGGAATATCCAACAGCCATGGGAGTACAGTATACCAAGTCATAAAAATATGCGATCATCAAAATGACTATCATTTGTGCATACTTTTTAATCAGTCAACTTGTTTTGTTTACTGTTTGTTTTTTGTTATAAACTTTTGTGTCTTTTAAACTTTTATTTTTGTTTAATGTCTGCAACAGATTTTTCTTTGTTTCTTTCATTGCTGCAAAATATCAGAACTGCATTTTACCATCAAAAGTATGACTCCTGCATTATTATAGCTCTCTCATACACTGTTAGTTTCATCATGATCCTCAACTACAAATTAACAATTTCATATTAACAATCACTTGTCCATTTTCAATTCTCTACAACACAAGCTTCACACATTAAACTAGTGAGAAGGCAGTAGATGCTAAAATCCATCAGTAGTTTTAAAATCCAAAGTCTGGATAGTCTCCCAGGCTTGGTAACTTCTTTTGATAATTACTTATGACATTATCAATTTCCAATTTTTTGTAACTATTGAACACTGTCTTTTGAACAAAACAAAGCAGTTTCTCTACAGCCAAGACACCTAAAATAAATCCCTGATTTAGTCTTAAGATGGAAGTGAATTATAGTACTGTACTTGATGAATATTAATTATGTTTACTGTTTACCACATGCTGTGTGTGAATGATTGGGAAGAAAATTATATATATAATCTCTATATTATCATGTTTGTTTAAACTTTTAGACATTGGTTTTCAGTAAGCCATCACAAAAATTACACAATTTTATTACAAGATCTCTTCAGTTAATACATACTGTACATCACAAATGTAGGATAAATAGTTGACGGCAGGGAACTCTACACAACAATAATTAACACAGACTGATAATGTTATCTGTGCAAAATTTGCCTCGAGAAAAAGCCAAAGTGCTCTCTGGCAAAATTCTACTTTGACTTAAAACTAAATATTCTGACTCAATGTCTCATAATTTGAATCTATTTGCAAAGATCATATATACTGGCATTATATTCCACACAGGGGCTTAAGAATACAAACGTCACAGTGTTCATTACCTAATGAACATAACTTTCCGTATTATATAATTACATTCAAGTATTAAATAGCTAAGTGACTGAGTCTGTGCTGCATCTGTGCTGCATCAATGCTGCATCTGTGCTGCATCAGTGCTGCATCAGTACTGCATCTGTGCTGCATCAGTGCTGCATCAGTGCTGCATCTGTGCTGCATCTGTGCTGCATCAGTGCTGCATCTGTGCTGCATTTGTGCTGCATCTGTGCTGCATCAGTGCTGCATCTGTGCTGCATCTGTGTTGCATCAGTGCTGCATCTGTGTTGCATCAGTGCTGCATCTGTGCTGCATCAGTGCTGCATCAGTGCTGCATCTGTGCTGCACCTGTGCTGCATCAGTGCTGCATCAGTACTGCATCTGTGCTGCATCTGTGCTGCATCAGTACTGCATCTGTGCTGCATCTGTGTTGCATCAGTGCTGCATCTGTGCTGCATCAGTGCTGTATCAGTGTTGCATCAGTACTGCATCTGTGCTGCATCTGTGCGGCATCAGTGTTGCATCAGTACTGCATCTGTGCTGCATCTGTGCTGCATTAGTACTGTATCTGTGCTGCATCTGTGCTGCATCAGTGCTGCATCAGTGCTGCATCAGTACTGCATCTGTGCTGCATCTGTGTTGCATCTGTGCTGCATCTGTGCTGCATCTGTGCTGCATCAGTGCTGTATCAGTGTTGCATCAGTACTGCATCTGTGCTGCATCTGTGATGCATCAGTGTTGCATCAGTACTGCATCTGTGCTGCATCTGTGCTGCATCAGTACTGTATCTGTGCTGCATCAGTGCTGCATCTGTGCTGCATCAGTGCTGCATCTGTGCTGTATCTGTGCTACATGAGTGCTGCATGAGTGCTGCATCTGTGCTGCATGAGTGCTGTATCTGAGCTGTATCTGTGCTGCATGAGTGCTGCATCAATGCTGCAGTGTTGTCACTCACCAGTGTGTTTGTACTACAGCTCTTTCACAAAAATATACAATAGATCTCAGTAATTTATTTGGTATACAACAAACTTTCATTAGAAACTATCCTGAATATGAGTAAGATCATTTAAAGAACACAGCTTTGTTCGTACATCCCCACCAGCACAAATAGTACAACTGGTATAAAATGCTTAACAAAAGTCATACAAGAATCCATTTCCAAAAATGTAAAGATCTTGGGTGAACCAAAATATTTTGAACAGTGGAAGATAAACCAAAATGCCAAAATGAAAAGCAATTATGTACTGTACATTCAAATATATATTTATATAAGATCCGTGTAACTTGATATCTTTTTTTTATAACTACTGTACCAGTAGGTAATTATTTTTCATACATTACTGTATTTTCAACTCAGGTAAGAACTTGCATAAAAAAATAGTAGAGGATTAATAACAAATGCAGTGTTATTACAACATGCATGGCATAAAAATCCTTATGTGAATTACAACTAAACAATCTGAAATCCTAAAGTATTCTTTAATAAAATATAAGTTCAGCAATAAATATATGATTGCTTTAATGATTTGTTTTAAAAATTATGTATTATATTCCCATAATATATATTGACAAGTTTATTGCAACAAAATGCAGAGATGGGAAAGAAGTTGGATATTTGAATGTAACACAATGTCTGCAAATGTTTCATTATCACTGATGTCTTCTTTGCTCATGAAATTTGCCAATCTCCAGAGATGAGGTGCCTTGTCGTGCCAACAAACTGCTGTTCTCTCTTACCCAGTGAAAACAAACTTAGCCTGAATATAGAGAACAATACGGGCAACAGTACTGCATATGATTACTGAATTGTTTCATGTGTCTCCTTTGTAGAAATTCCAAGATGGGAAAATGTGAGTCTCCCATTTTCTCCTATACCTATCTATGATTTATATTGTTCAATGTATTATCTAGTAACATATTATTGTATTTAATGTTAACACATTAAAACAATAACATAAATTTGGGAATCACTAAATTTATTTTCAGTCACATACAGTAGCTATTTAAAAAAAATGCAGTAATAATTTTGTTGGGGAAGTTCAATGCTATGTTGATATTTGTGTTCCAAGATGATCAGTAACTATGTACTACTTACTCTTTTAGGCACCAAATGAATGCAAGACTATTTCCTGCAGTGAAAACCATTTCTTGAAGCATACATTAATCTTTTATTTAGCCATATAACAAATACAATTTCTAATAACTAAAATATATAAGGTATGCACATAATATAATTGACATTATGGAAATGTTCCCAATCTTGGAAGCAATTAGTAAAAATGATATACAAATCTGTTGAAAGGAACTCAAATATCTTTGACTTTGCAAATTCACACTGACTAAAAATCTCAATGCATATAAATTGCCATTCCTCAAATTTTGAAACTGTGATGTGATCAAATGGTTTAGCAATAATAGTGTAAATTTCTAGTCAAATTAGCTAAATTTCCTTAAAAAGAACTTGGTTAAAGACCCAAGCTAAGAATGGATACTGCAGAGTGTGAGACAGGAAGGGTCATAAGACCTGCTGGAAGCTGTGGGCTTCCTCACCATTGTAATACTGGTGAGAAAACACTGTATGTGGAAATAGTACTGTATTGTGAGGTTTACAAATGTAAAGAACAGAATAATCTGAGAGAGGAATGGTGGATGAAATGACAAAAACTCTACAGATGAATAATTGTTGGTAATGTTCACATAAAAGTTTCTGTTGTATAGTAGTACAGTATGACAAATCTAGAAAGGAGACACACTATGTGTTGGTAGAGGCTGGTTCAAGGTGAAGTCGACGAATATGAAGCTTCAGATTGTCTACACGGTTAGATCCATGTGGACAATATGGACAACGAAAAGGGCGCTGCCCAGAGTGGGTCAGCATGTGGCGCTCCAAGTTCTGCTTGCGATTCACACCCGAGATGAACCGGCCGCATACAGGGCATTGCACACCAACACCTTCATCAGCCCGTGGCAGGGACCCACTCCGCCCCTGCAAGGAGGAAACCCATCTTAAGAGACCAAGAATGGAAGGGCCTGTACAGTACTGTACTAGGTTTCAACACTAATGTATTGGCAGCATGAAAACAGTGACATATATTCACTATCATCTTTGATCAATAATCAGAAAAGGATATTAACCTCCTTCTACAAGACATGGTGATGCTCAATGCCTTGAGAACTGAGCGCATTTTTTAAAGTTTTTTATGCAGCTGTTATTTTGCAGATGTTAAGACAATCTATTGGGTCTGATGTCTGTGCAGGTGATAGTGCAACAAGTGAGTTTTCTTCTGCCTCAAAAAAATTAATTTTCACAGCCAAAAAAGCTTGTCATGTTGTTATGCAGAGGGTGCTGATTTGCAGCTAAAACTATGGGTGTAGTTGATACGCAGTTTGGGGCATATGGGAAGGGGGGGTGGTATCATGAGGCTGTATCAGAAATATGACCCTATCCATTGTCAGTCTCATAAAACATGACAACCATCAATAAACCATTTATAAAACATTCAACTCTTATTCAAAATTTATATCATGATTCACTATACATTTACTGTAGTTTCAAGTTAAGGAAGAGGTCACAACTTTATATTACTAGTTACAGTTATTTAACAAGCATAGAAAACAATCACATTATTATGTGATTTGTTTTTACAAATACTGTATCTTTAAATGTTTACATTAATTTGCAAGAGAAATCTCCCACTAAATCGTATTTTTAATCACTGAGTGATATATCTTTCTAAGGAGTACTGAAGAGTATTTAATTATATTAATCCATGGATTGCAAAAGTTAAATCAAGTGAGTCCCACATTTCCCATAGCACACAGCTAATGTAGTGTGAGAATTACCTTAATCTATTAGTTTGCAAGATGTGACTATTTTGCTTTTAATAAATCAGTCAACGTCATGATGATTGTTTTGTGGAATTATCAACATCAACTTCAATGGCTGAGGTTGGATGAGAGGCGTGGGTGTTGCTCTCTAGATGTGCAGGATGCGAGTTCTTCAGATTATATATTGGACGAGCAGTGTTAGAGACCAGCTCACGGTGAATAGTAAATATGTGGCTTTTCAAATTGCCAATCCTGTTAGTGCGATGTGGACAGTGTGGACACTGATAAGGCTTTTCTCCTGTATGAGTGAGCACATGACGTTCAAGATCCTGGCGTCGATTGCGTCCATGGAAACCTCGGCCACAAACACTGCATGCTAGTTGCTCTCCTGGTACTCCATGGGCACCAGATGGAAGAGTATGAGCTGCAGACCCAGCGGTAACAGCCAACAACGCCATCGGCAGTCCCACCTCAAACCTGCGCCCCTGCAACACGAAACATCCTTCCTCAGTGGCCGCTTTTTCAATTACAGTATTAGACATGAACTAATAATGCTAGATTAAACATTATGAGACTGTCTTAGATCAGAGGCAACAAAGATATTTATTTTGCCTATAGTACATTTTATTTTAATTAAATTAGGTTTGTGAATACTCATCACTTACAAATACACATAGAAATCATTAATCATCCATACAGTTCACATTGTGAATGCTTTTAGCTATGAGATCATTAATTAATGAAATAACAATTTGATTTCATTGTATACACTTATGAGTGACCAATTAAAGATGCTACACCACTGCCTGAATTACTCTACTAAACAATAATTTGTTTTGAGCAGCAGATATATATTTTTTCACTTCATATTGCCATTGATACAGTTGAGGCTGCTTACAGTTTTTGGCATGTAAGACTGCATTTGTAACCAACTTAGCTTTTCAAGGGATTGATGCCTGCTTTTTCCTAAATATGACTAAAGTAATAATTTTTCCTTTAGCTATGATTTACAAATCTTGTAGCATAGTAGTCTATGTCCTCGACTCACGATTGAAGAGCCGGTGTTCAATCCCCGGGCAGGACAGAAATAGTTGGGCACTTTTCCTTTCACTTGATGCCAATGTTTATCAAGCAGAAAACAGGGAATAAGAGAGTTAAAAAAAATTGTGGGTGCTTCTAGGGGAAGGTCAGTAGATGACTTGAGGGGATAAGCCTACATACAGGTTTCTTGTCCCCAACAATAGGAATAATCATAAAGAAAAAAAACATGTACAGTAATTTACAAATTATATTCATTACCATAATTTTTCTTCACATAAACACAGTACATATGTTGGTACATACAGTATCATAATATGATGGTTAATTTATAGGCACTCTTCCTTCAGATATAGATGCATGTAGAATTGATTACCAGTGTGAATGTAGCCAAGTGTGCTACAAGATGAATGTAATAAGCAGTACTGTATTGCAGTGAGAGTGTAGTCAACTGGTGCTGCTGTATGAGTGTAATTACGTAAGTAGTTAGGTAAGCGCAATTACAAGATAAGAGCTACGCTCATGGCGTCCCCATGTTACCAGCACTTTTTGTCAAATAAACGCTTTGGAACTACTAACGGTTTTGGCCACCACCACCTTCTCACTTAAATATGACTTCTTGTTCTTGAAGTTCTAGGTCTCAAGAGTTCCTTATCAACAATTTTATCGATTCCTGTTACTATTGTAACGCCTCTTTTGTTCTATCTTCTAGCTTTAGTATATTTAATACCTTGAACCTTTCCTCGTAGCTCTTGTCTTTCAGTTCTAGAAGCCATTTAATTGCACATCTTTGCACTTTTTCCAGTTTGATCTCACAAATGTTGTGAACAATTTCATAGCACTTCACCATCCATGTATTTAAAAACAATTCTGAAATTGTTAAGCACAGCATAGACTCCTCACATAACGTTCCTTGTGTGGTTCCTCAGGTGACAGTTTTCTATCTTGGACACCCTTAATGCTATTTATCTGAATTTTTTAAAGCTTTTTCACATAATTTGTATGCTGTGTGTAATTACCTAAATAAGTGTAGTTACAGGATGAGAGCTAAACTCTGTTGGGTACTAAGGCCAATTAGAGATACTGAAATATTATCTTTGTAATGAGTAAAATTTTCCTTTTCTTTTTTTACTTATTTATAAATTATACAGAAAGTGCCAATTATCTTATTTTTCTAATGTGGCCATTGAAAAACGTCATAATTTAGTCTCATTTATTTAATGTTTTATCTTCACAGGATTTTGAGGCCTATTAAAAATGCAACATCTATTGAAACAGACCTCAAAATAAAATATTCCATAATACAAACTTCTATAATACAGCACAAAATTAACGAAAGTAAAAAATAAATATTGTACTGTAAATAACCATATTACTGTTTAAATAAAAATCTTATTTTTTGGCTGTTACTATAAAATATAAACATTACACCTAGAAAATAAACAATGACATTTCCCATTCACTTTCATACAACATCAAACATTTTATAAATACATAAGTACACTACAAGAACTTGAAGAGTTCGCTCAATCACAAACCAAGATGTAAACAAATGAGAATATTGCCAACAAATTACTACCTATACCTATGATTAAACCTTCTCAGCTACCAAGATGTCAGATGGCTTCTTGTTCCTAGCAGCTGATGTGAAATTTTTATGAATATATGGTAATTAACAAATTACTAATTTTCATATATGGTCCCTGTAACCAACCATTTCCATTCTACTCACAATTATACAACCTTCATATACATAAGACTAAGGCTATTGCCTGAAGCCCATTCACAACAAACATAACTGAAGTAATTAGTCTATGATAAGAATTGGGACCAAAAACTAGATACTCTATTATATGTATTTTTCATTTGAGGTAATTACATCCATGTCGTATATCACCACAAGCAATCTTACATCATCATAAGTAATCATGTTTCCAGTCATCATTGTCAATCACACTAGGGCTGCAGGTTATAATTGCACTGTGCTAATAACTACACACTGTATATAAAATGAACTAATAAATAGAGTCAGAACATGATCATACTTAGGATCCATTGCTAATAACCTGTCATTTCTAGCCCTTTCTAGATTTTTGCATTATGTTTGTCTTTCAATATCCAATAAATAATTTAATTTAAAGAATTATGCATGAGATATAGGGAAAAATTCAAGCTTCTTGTTCAGCCCGAGTGAACCCCTAAAATAAAAATTCTGGGAATAACCCTATACAGTACTTTGCTAAAAAAATTAAAATATTAATTACAGTTTTAATTAATGAAACAGAAATCCAGCTTATAAATCAAACCTGATGAAATGCTGCAACCACAAAATCCAATTCCTTGTAGTTTACACAAAACCTTACAAAAATTGAAGTCAACTTTCGATCATGCATGTTTACCAAGGAAACACAAAGGATAAAAGTGCTCTAATGAGAGAGTGGCTGAAAATAGATGTCTCAAAGCTACGAACTGTAAAATGTCAGTAATTATGTGTGAGGTATTCATGCAATAGCTAAATCTTGCTTGGCTTATCTTCTTATTAACAATGAACACTTCCCCTGATTTAAATTTAAGGTAAAGTTATGAGCACTGTAACAGTGATAGGATGAGATGCTGTATATCCAAATTATTGGTACATCTCACCATTTCAAAACAGGTACAAAAAATTAGTAAGTTAGCACTGAAGATTGATGGCAAATTAACTTTGCAGTTCAAGAAGACAGATTCTATTTCAAAGTTAGATGAAGTTGGGAGAACATTATTTACTATATATTGTTCAGGACTGGTTGGTTCATAACATCACATCGTTTAACTACCAAAAAACTTTTCTATCACTTCTAAGCTTGCTATCCAGCTCAGTGCAAACCAATATTCTTGGTATTGTATATACTGTATATGGATTAGTCATGAGGCTGTCAAGTATTACTGATGGTTAGACATGCATTTTGTTTTATAATGAAATGCTATTACAGCATGTGAAATGCAGCAAATGGTAAATCAATTGCAAGCCAATTAGGCAATGAAAGATTATTCCAAATATTATCACAAGCAGGAGCTAAAAATTGTGACGGTTCTTTTGGATCCTTCTTTTTCATTAATTTTACATGTTTAAATATTTTTCAAAAAATTTGGTTTCCTCTGTTACATATGTAAATGTCTTTGCAATATAAGACAAACTACTATAAGATGTTTGTCATTCAATAAGGCCCAAGAACACTTAGGTACTCTACAGAATAGATAAGACACAGGCAGTATAATCAGATTAATTTATGTACTACTCTGCCGCGTTTCTAATGCATCGCCCTCATGTGGGATGGCTTCAAAATCTGCGGGAACCTCTTCCCCAGGATGGATCTTACGAATGTGTTGCTTGAGCTTGTCCTTGATACTGGCAGCATGTGGACAATAAGGGCAGCGGAATGGCTTGACAGCCAGGTGAGTGGCTAAATGCCTCTTCAGGTGCCAATGGCGGGCGAAGCAGCGGCCACATGCTGGACACTGGAAAGGCATACCACTTGCCACTTCCTCCGCCATCACTGTCCCCTGCAATACAGAGAACAGGTCGGGTCGTCACTAGCTTGTTTCAGGCACTTTAGCCTTGTTCATAATTCTCCAGCCTTGATTTGTGGTTGTTCTGCTAACAAAACGCATCATATTTTGGCCAACCAAGACTTACAGGTTAATCAAGTACTGTACAGTTTTCTATACATATGAATACAGCATAAGCAAAAATATATATATATCTTCTTTTGAGTTCATAAAATACTTCAAAATAAAACATACATTAACAGTAAATTAACATACCATTAAGTGGTACATGTAGTCAGGGATTCATTTTACATCATCAAATAATTATCCCAATTATGGACAACAATACTAAACACACAAAGCAGTAGTTATACAATTTCGATGTCTCAAACACGGAACTTGTGCAAACCATTATTGCCTGTTCTTACAATAGTTAAACGGTGATTTAAAATTGTAAATGTATTCTTAGCAAAACATCCATATTTATGGGGCTGTATGATTCCAATATACAGTGCTATGTATTGTCCCCCCCACCCCCCAAAACAAAATATCTCTTACTGGGGTAGCTGTCATCATCGAATAGAAGTTATATCTATATTTTATTTTGAAACTTTTATTTGAATTGTATTCATGTATGGTATACATTTAAGAAGTAAAATGGGTCTGCTTACCTGCATTTGAAAGGCTCTAAGATGGATGTGTAGATTTGTATGTCAACATATTTAAATACTGTACTATACTGTGCAACTTTTGTTTATTTCATAATGTTAACCTTTACTATATGAGTATTTATTTGTCAGACACAATTACTGCAATATATAAATACCCAGAGCCTTTAATATTTGTAATACTGTACTGCACACATAAACGACCTTGATACTGGTACAAACAACAAGATAAGGCAATTAGTAGATGATACTGTATTGAAAAAAGCCACATCATAAATCCAATAAAAAGAATCCAGGGAACTACAGAACCTTATAATTGGCAAATACAATCCAGTGTAGACAAGTGTAAACTTATAGCTGAAGAAAAGAAAGTGGCACATATTAGTACAGTAGCACTAATATGTACTACTACAGCTCCTTGCTGTAGTAGCACTACAGCAAGGAGCTCCAGGAAAATTTGATTGCCTAAGTATTAAGTATTATAGACCAAGGTGAAGAACATAATACAGTACACTGCTTTTCCTTCTTCTAATATCAGACATAGGCAAAAATATAAGTCACAGGTTCATATCATCCTTTGCAGATGTCACAAAAATCAGCATGAAAATCACCTTTGATGAAGACATTCAAAAACTTCAAGCAGACATTAATAAAGTGTTTGACTGGGCAACAGAAAATAACATGATGTTTAACAGTGATAAATTCCAGGTACTCAGGTATGGTAAAAATGAGGACCTTAAACATAATACAGGGTACAAAACACAATCAAATCTGCCCATATGGTATTAGGAAAGCAGCATGTAAAGGATTTGGGAATAATGATGTCTGACGATCTAACATTTAGGGAGCATAACCAAGCAATTATTGCATTAGCCAGAAAAATGATAGAATGGATTACGAGAACTTTCAAATCCAGGGATTCCATCACAATGGTTGTACTATTCACTTTCCCCTTCAGATCAGATGAGATTGCTGAAATAGAGGGATTACAGAGAACATCTACGGCATACATAGATGCGATAAAGCACCTAAATTATTGGGAGCGTCTCAAAGCTCTCTAAATGTACTCACTAGAAAGGAGACGACAGAGATATCAAATAATACACACATGGAAAATACTGGAGGGCCAGGTCCCAAATCTACTCAGTAAAATAACAACATATTGGAGTGAATGATATGGAAGAAAATGCAGAATAGAGCCAGTGAAGAGCAGGGGTGCCATAGGTACAATCAGAGAACACTGTATAAACATCAGAGGTCCACGGTTGTTCAACATCTTCCCAGCGAGCATAAGAAATATTGCCGGAACAATCCGGACATCTTCAAGACAAAACTAGATAATTTTCTTTAAGAAGTGCCAGACTAATCAAGCTGTGGTGGATATGTGGGCCGCTCCAAGCAACAGCCTGTTGGACCGAGCTCTCACAAGTCGAGCCTGGCTTGGGGAGTAGAACAACTCCCAAAACCCCATCAAGCAGGTATCAAGCAGGTGAGTGGTGTCCCAAGAAACAAAGGTACTGTATAGTGAATTTGAAAAATAATTGAGAACAAATATGCAAAAACAAGTGAAAAAGTTTGAATAAATAAAGTTTATATTCAAAACAATAGCAGATGACAATAACAAAGAAGGCTCTTGGCATGAGGAAGGACTACACAAAAGACATTGATTTTCATAGCTTTGATGTGAAAAAATATTTGCATGCATGGTTTGCACAGCAAATTGGTAAAAATAAGGAACATTGTAAAATATCATGAGGAAATTATTAGGAATTTGAGGAGCAGTAATGAAGACTTAAGAAGCAAGATAACAGCTCTGGAAGGTCAAATAAAGGAAGCCAAAAACACTCTTAAAGTGTATGAAAATTCAGTGTTGGTGTGAAGAATTGCCTTAGTGTACCTTCTTGGTGATTAAGTCCTGCCTTTTGTTGGACCAGTAGTTGTTATCAGAGATTTCATTCAGTGTTAAGTTAAAGTAACTCCAGAGTTATTTTTATAACTTAACTCTTAAGGGTATGATAATAAAATCAGTTGTTAATTTACCCAACTATTATTTAGACCTTAACCTGTATGTCTTAATGAAATTCCTCCCTAACAATGACAAGGATAAGTTATCCTGCCAAGGTATGTCATTTAAATAAAGTCTTGAAATTATGTGCAATTGTAGTGTATCGTGGTACTTCCGAGGAGGACTCGCCATTTTCATACACAATGCATTATCATGTCTATATGGTAAAGAGGAGGTTCCAATACTCATGACATCTATACAATAGTGGTAAAATGCTCATGCCCTTACACAACTTTCCCTGATTTGTTTAAATAGTTGCTGTAAAGGGAACTTTTGGATATTAATGGATATTAATATCCATATAACTTGCAAAGCAGGATTAAAATGCACACAGAGGGAGCGAGTGAGCGAGAATGAGTGTAATTACCTAAGTAATTACCTAAGTGTAGTTACAGGATGAGAGCTACGCTCGTGGTGTCCCGTCTTCCCAGCACTCTTTGTGCTGGGAAGTGTGTGTGTGTGTGTGTGTGTGTGTGTGTGTGTGTGTGTGTGTGTGTGTGTGTGTGTGTCTTGTGTACTATATAGCAGTAGTACTGTTGAACTAGCACTCTTCTGAATGCTCTTTCAAGACAAGAAAGATGCAGCCTGCCCAACTATCTCTTTCTTGCAAGATTTCTGTAGTTCTATCATAAAAATCTAAGTTTGTTCAGCAGGACCTTATAGTTCAAAAACCATCGTGACCACCTGTTATTTGGTCATTTCTTTAAACAATAATTACACAGGTGGGTACAAGAGTAAATGACTTCTGACTTCGGTCAGCTGGCTTACAGCTTTCCCTTCCCATAGCTCATGTTAAAACATACCCTACGAACAAATCCACAAGGGCCGTGACGAGGATTCAAACCTACGTCTGAGAGCATCCCAGACGCTGCTGTAATCAGACGATGCTCCCAGACATAGGTTCGAATCCTCGTCATGGCCCTTGTGGATTTGTTCCTTTGATATATCACGCTATTGTGATTTCTGTGTGTAACATACCCTACTAATTTTCCCTGGAATATGATCCACTAATCAGTTAATAATCAAGTTCCCAATTAGTGCTGGATTTAAAGGGGGCAAATTTTTAAGGATTGACACCCAATCACTCCTCCCTGGCCAAGGCTTGAATTCAGACAGTCACCCCATGAGGTGTAGGATGGGTGTGCTACCAATATGTCACTTTTTCAAAAAAAATTACTGCTATGTGCAGATGCACAGGGAACTGCTAGGGAACAAAGTACTGTTAAAAAATAAGGGTAAAAACAAAAAGTAAAAATATTATTTACTAAAACAATTATTTGCATCATATGTTAAGAGCCAAACTGGAATATGATGTCCACACCTAAAGAAGCATAGCATTAATTAAAAAATAAAAAAAAATAACTGAGATGAGAAATACAATCTATGAGGAAAGATTGAAGGTAGTGGACATATCCATATTATATTTATTATATAGTTCAGTATTGGAAAACAACAAAAAGAGAGGATAACATCAACACATTCCCTTTTGAAAGAATATGAAGCAGCAGACAGGAAAGATATTCTGATACAAAAAAAAAACTGAGTAAAGGATCGGTTTTAAATAGCCAGACAAATGACAACAGTATGCTAGCAAGAAGTATTTCTTCACAAATTATGTGGGTTGATGATGAAAAAAAAAGAGGGCAAGAGAAAGCAGGGAATGGGGGAGGGAGTGGGAGAAGGGGGATAAAAGGGAGGAGGAGGGGGGGAGAAAGGGAGTGGGAGGAAGGGGGAGGGAGTGGGGGGGAGGGAGTGGGAGGAAGGAGGGGGTAAAACAGCAGAAAGTGATAAGGACATTTTTGATAAACTATATAGAGAAGAACGATCATTATAAACGTAGCTCTATTTCTATGTGTATAATCACAAATAAATAATTACATCAGCAGGAAGCTTGACCTTATGACCCTGGTCAGTTGCTAGTGTGCTTAAAATTTAGTGTTTCTATTTATTGTGTGACTATCTGCAAGCATACACGGTATGTACGTATATAACAGCATGATAATATGTATTATCAACTCTATTTTTGGCAAATTTTTACTCAAGACAGCATATAACATGTGGTGTGGCACAAAGTTTACTGCAATGAGTTGCCATCATTAACACTTTCACTTCATTTTCAAATTACCATATGCCAGTCACAACAATATTGCCTACAGTAACTTTTGCCAGCTATTGTAATGTAAGATACACATCACATCTGCCAGTCAATACAACATATAGTACACATCTACCAGTCATTACAACATATAGTATGCATCTATCTGTCATTACAACATCGAGAGCACATCAGCTAGTCTTTCCAACATGCAACACACATTTGCCAGTCATTATAACATACTGTACGATACTGTACACATTTGCCAGTCATATCCAACATACGATACTGTACACATTTGCAAGTCATATCCAACATACGATAATGTACTCATTTGCCAGTCATATCCAACATACTATACTGTACACATTTGCCACTCATATCCAACATACGATACTGTACACATTTTCCAGTCATTACAACATATAATACTGTACATGTTTGCCAATCATTATAACATACAATAATGTATACATACCTTGCAGTTACCTTGGTATGTATACAGTATTGTATGTTGTAATGACTTGTAGATGTGTACAGTACAGTATGTCATAATGACTGGCAAATGTGTACATCTGTCAGTTATTAAAACACAGTAAATATGTAGTCATATAATGTTCAGCAAGATGACCCAACGCACTTTTATTGGTCTGGACGGCCTCGTTCCCCGGGTATGGGCTCTCCAGGGTGAATCTTGCGTATATGAAGCTTCAGGTTGTCCTTAATATTGGAAGCGTGAGGGCAGTATGGACATCGGAAAGGCTTGATGGCCAGATGTGTGGCCAAATGTCGCTTGAGGTGCCAGTGGCGGGCGAAGCAGCGGCCACATGCAGGGCACTGGAAGTCAGCAAAGCTCCCACTGCTCAGACTCGCCTCCGTCACTGCTACGCCCACGCCCGCCTGTAAGCACAAGACACGCGTCAACCCCTCTCCCACCCAGCACCAGTCACAACGGTATCATCCACTGACTCACTGGCAACTCCATGTCATCCAGCACAACTTTCAACATTTTGTGTCCTCAACAGAGAGGGCAAACACCTTTGCCTAAAACAAAATGGCTTATATTTTAATCATGAAAAAAATACAAAGAGTATAGAAATCACATCTTCATCATTTCACTCAGTTAAATGAGCTCTGGCATGTCCAACATAAAAAATTTTGCAAAGATAAAATCTATATGTTGTAGTCCAAACCAAAACAAAAAAATTTCAGCATTAAAAGTAGTATGGATTAAGATATGCCATTTAAATCAAGCTTAAATTGAGGAAAATAGTAAATTTGCTATACAGTACTGTACTGTAATTTTTTTCATAATTCTTGTAAAAAACCTGTTACATAACTAGAGCAGACATTTTTTATAATTATAAATTCTGTTCTGAGTTCACACTATATACATTTTTATCCAATTGTGAAGAGCCCTGTCTATATACGATATAATACTTTTATCTAAAGTTTTTCCCTCAGTTTACTCCCTTCAGGAATCCCCACTACAGAGATTGATCACATGTCAAATCTTCCCAAATGAATTTTAAGCAGCTGATTATTTCTAAACCTTCAATGAGTTTAATGTACTCAAAGATAATACATGTAACTTACATGTATTTCCGTACATGTAAGGAAAAACAAGGATGAATAGAGAAAATTACTTAGCCTCTTCAAATTCAGCTAGAAACAGCTGTTTCTAGCACAAATAACTCCAATATGGCACCCTCTCACCAGAGCTCTGCCACTGATCCCTCAACAGGTCTTATTTCCTCTGGCAGGAGCCTAACTGACCCTAGCAAGAATCTCACTGGTCCCAGCAGGAGCCTAAGTGACCCAGATCACAATAAGTGCAGATGAGAGAAGTGTATGGCAGAGGCTCATAAGTTTAGCAAAGACCAGTAAATGCACAGAGCACAGTAAGTGTACAGAGCACAGTAAGTGTACAAAGCACAGAAAGAGAACATGTCACAGAAAGTGTACAGAACACAGAGTACAGGGCACAGAAAGTGTACAGATCACAGTAAGTGTACAGAGCACAATAAGTGTAAAGAGTACATAACATGTACAGAGCACAGACAGTGTACAGAGCACAGTAAGTGTAGCAGACCATAATAAGTTTATCTATGTTGTATGCCAGAAAACTGGCTTACATATCATACATAAATACAGAACTGTGCTATAATCTGTTAATACGATCTGATGTTCAAATATTATTTTTAATTCATAATACAACACAGCCAAATGGCAAGGTGTATTTTGATCAGGGTTTTCAATGCTATGCAAAATTAAATGCATAGCATGAAACATTTCTTAAGCAGCTTTTAGTAATAATAAGGAAACAGACAAAACATGCTAAAAATCCAAATATGATGTGACCATATACTGAGGATCATACTGTGAGTGTACTTCTTCTCAACCCAGTACTGTACTGAGGATCATACTGTGAGTGTACTTTGGCCCCCTCCCCCCCTTCCCCCAGTACTGTACTGAGGATCATACTGTGAGCATACTTAGGCCCCCTCCCCCCAGTACTGTACTGAGGATCATACTGTGAGTGTACTTAGGCCCCCTCCCCCTTCCCCCCAGTACTGTACTGAGAATCATACTGTGAGTGTACTTAGGCCCCCCTCCCCCCCTTCCCCCAGTACTGAACTGAGAATCATACTGTGAGTGTACTTAGCCCCCTTCTAGTACTACTGAGGATAATTTTGTGAGTATACTTCCCTCCCCCTCCCCAGTACTGTACTCAGGTGCATACTGTGAGTGTACTTCCCCCTTCCCCCAGTACTGTACTCAGGTGCATACTGTGAGTGTACTTCCACCTTCCCCCAGTACTGTACTCAGGTGCATACTGTGAGTGTACTTCCACCTTCTCCCAGTACTGTACTCAGGTGCATACTGTGAGTGTACTTCCCTCCCCCTCCCCAGTACTGTACTCAGGTGCATACTGTGAGTGTACTTCCCCCTTCTCCCAGTACTGTACTCAGGTGCATACTGTGAGTGTACTTCCACCTTCCCCCAGTACTGTACTCAGGTGCATACTGTGAGTGTACTTCCACCTTCCCCCAGTACTGTACTCAGGTGCATACTGTGAGTGTACTTCCACTTTCCCCCAGTACTGTACTCAGGTACATACTGTGAGTGTACTTCCCCCTTCTCCCAGTACTGTACTCAGGTGCATACTGTGAGTGTACTTCCCCCTTCCCCCAGTACTGTACTCAGGTGCATACTGTGAGTGTACTTCCCCCTTCCCCCAGTACTGTACTCAGGTGCATACTGTGAGTGTACTTCCCCCTTCCCCCAGTACTGTACTAAGGTGCATACTGTGAGTGTACTTCCCCCTTCCCCCAGTACTGTACTCAGGTGCATACTGTGAGTGTACTTCCCCCTTCCCCCAGTACTGTACTCAGGTGCATACTGTGAGTGTACTTCCCCCTTCTCCCAGTACTGTACTCAGGTGCATACTGTGAGTGTACTTCCACCTTCCCCCAGTACTGTACTCAGGTGCATACTGTGAGTGTACTTCCACCTTCCCCCAGTACTGTACTCAGGTGCATACTGTGAGTGTACTTCCACCTTCCCCCAGTACTGTACTCAGGTGCATAGTGTGAGTGTACTTCCCCCTTCTCCCAGTACTGTACTCAGGTGCATACTGTGAGTGTACTTCCCCCTTCTCCCAGTACTGTACTCAGGTGCATACTGTGAGTGTACTTCCCCCTTCCCCCAGTACTGTACTCAGGTGCACACTGTGAGTGTACTTCCCCCTTCTCCCAGTACTGTACTCAGGTGCATACTGTGAGTGTACTTCCCCCTTCCCCCAGTACTGTACTCAGGTGCATACTGTGAGTGTACTTTCCCCTTCCCCCAGTACTGTATTGAGGATCATACCATGGTCCTCTTGTGAGGACTTTACTCTAATATACCAGTACTGAAATGTTTTCAGTTTATCCTTCCTTGTGTGACCTTTTCGTCATCCTTAGATAGCAGAAGGTTTTGATCTTTATGAGCTGTTGTTCATTCATGTTGTACAGTTTGGGATGATACTGCCAATGTGGTGCTCTCAATTGTGACTTGCTCTTTATGTCATTAATGTAATCTCTGTAATGCAATCTTTTATGTAATCTCACTCCATTATAAATCTACGACCATTTATGAATTAAAGTTTACAATTTCAATTTTATTTGATTTAAGCTTAGAAGTGATTAATTAAATTGTATACTGTACAATTTATACTGTACACTGTATATTTATATTGTATACTGTAACTATCTACCAGCCTCTGTATGGTGGGTGTTCTGATGGGAGAGGCATGGTGGGTGTTCTGATGGGAGAGGCATGGTGGGTGGTCTGATGGGAGAGGCATGGTGGGTGGTCTGATGGGAGAGGCATGGTGGGTGTTCTGATGGGAGAGGCATGGTGGGTGTTCTGATGGGAGAGGCATGGTGGGTGTTCTGATGGGAGAGGCATGGTGGGTAGTCTAATGGGAGAGGCATGGTGGGTGGTCTGATGGGAGAGGCATGGTGGGTGTTCTGATGGGAGAGGCATGGTGGGTGTTCTGATGGGAGAGGCATGGTGGGTGGTCTGATGGGAGAGGCATGGTGGGTGTTCTGATGGGAGAGGCATGGTGGGTGGTCTGATGGGAGAGGCATGGTGGGTAGTCTAATGGGAGAGGCATGGTGGGTGTTCTGATGGGAGAGGACTGGTGAGGGGGGGGGGGGAGAGACTCAATTTTATTTACTTATAAAATTCCTGATTTCATTTCAAATGTAGGTCATAAAAACATCCTATAAAACACATATTATATTCAGTATGTTTTCTGATCCCCCAAAAGATGCAAACACCAGCAGCAAGGTAAAACACTTAGTTAAATAATAACAACAGCTGTATATATACAGAACTTTCCTTTATTAAATACTTGTACAAGAGTAGCTTACTGGAAAATCTGTTGCAGGAACAACTTCACAAGGTTACATCCTGAGTTAATAACATCTCTAGAAAATACTGTACAGTACAGTATGGTATTCTCATTTAGAGACAAAAATAAAACTTTTGCTTGGTGAAAACAAAAAATACAATGTAAACAATAAGATTGTAAGAGGAGAACAAATAGTGTGACAAACACCAAGAAAGACAACATACAGTATTATGATAACTCACACATACTGTAATGAACAATCATCATAATATCAACCTAAGTGGTAGTTTCCTTGTAAACTAACTATATACAGTATATATATATATATATATATATATATATATATATATATATATATATATATATATATATATATATATATATATATATATATATATATATAAATATATATATATATATGACAGCTTTCTAAGCTTTCACATAAAGCAGAGCAACCAACTGTGACAGCTTAGTGAATATGCATATGCAATACCTGTACATGGGCTTCCAAGGGACTGTAAACAACAGTGATATGAACAAAATTCATTGTAAGACATGAGTTGCTTACTTACCATAATAAATATAGCTGCTGACATATTACTAAACTTATTGAAGCATTGCTAGTAAGTATATACTATGTGCACCTCACCAACATCTTCATTTAGTCTTAGCTCCAAAAGCTGTATTAGCTGGTTTATGAAAGTTAGCAGTTTACATCTCCCCCTTGCTTACAATGCCATTGTTATCATTTCTAGTCAAAATATTTAAGTAAATGCTTGCATTTATACTAATTCCATAAACTTTAATCCAAGTAAGAGCAAGTCTTGTTGTCAGCCTTGAGGCACAAGGCTAACAGACAAGTCTTGTCATTCACACTACTATTTTATTGCATCAAATTTTATAAAATAATGTATATTGTATTTTCCCTGCAGATTTCATCATTATATGCAAGTATTTTTCACCGTACAAGTCTAAATTCTAAAATGAAAATACAGTTACTTTAATACTGACTTTAATCTGTCATTATACCCAATTTGAGTTCAAAATAACATCTCTCATTCTCAAGATTACATGTCATGTAGTACCTAATTACTGGCATGCTGTACCTACTATAAACTATAACTAAACTTAATATTTAGGTAAATAATTTAACTCAAACAGCCAGAAAGCTGTTCATTACTTGCACTACAATAGCAAGATGTTCAGTAAACACCAGTATCATCAAACTATTTCTCTATGACAAGTATGCTTATATGATTTTTACGAAGTTATATGTGTCTAAAATTCTTTCCCTGTTGGCCTGGTACCCAATACCAAATATTTGGCCAGAATATTAGTTTTCTACTGAAACTTGAGGGGCAAGCATTTGTTAGCACCAGGTGGTAGCCTCTAGATCTCCTGCATCTTGGAAGGAAATATCTCTATGAGGTACCTGCCAACTTTTGTGTAAGGGTTAAAACTGGTACAGTATTTAGTTTTTATGGAAGAATTTTGAATGAAATTCAGGGTTATGGGATATCAAAAACACAAAATCTCTAAGGTTACATACATGTAACCTTACATATCATACAAGTCTCAGCAACTGATCATTCATTTACTTTGTCCAAGTAGGAGCTATGTAGGGTAACATGAAAGAAAACTCAACAAATCATACAACAGGGTCACTAGAGGTCAGTCTATGATATCAACACTGCACAGTAAAATATGTGCATCTACTTTCAGTTCAAACAAGTTAACTCACACTTTTAAATCATACCATACAATAATGCTGTACATACATCAATATGAAGTACAATAGTTCTAATAGTTACAAACAAAATCCAGAATGTTAATTAAAATACAATAAGAGCCAATCAATTTTGTTCTATTTCTCATACAAAAACAGCACCAATGTCAATATCTAATTTTAATTTTTCGTAATTCGGTGGTGTGCATTAAAATCCCAACCCACAAGACAGGTGTCAACCGATGGTGTGGTAACTTCACCACAACTCATACAGGCCCAGTTTCATTTATGCGACTTTGCATTTTGCAGCAGGAGCAACTGTCCTTCATAAAGTGTCCTTTTTACACCCACAATACACATGATGATTAGTATGCATAGGTGCAGGCTCACACATCATGTGAGCCTGCTCACATGATGTGTGAGCCTTGAAGTGAGATCTTCAACATTCACCAACAACAATGCAACGCTCGACGTGTCCAGTTCCTACCCTCACGAGATACCTACTGGTGCAGTGAGTAGTAGTAGTCTTTTAAGGAGGTCAGTCTCATTTTACTCAGTGTCACCCCCTTTCTCTTGTAGTCACCCCTAGTGAGATATCACACATCTTCAACATTCACCAACAACGATGTAACACTCAACGTGTGCAGTTGCTACCCTCTAATGTGACTATGATCACACCCCTTTCCTTGGATGCTACAGGAGATACATGCCCCAGGAAGGATGTTTACCAGGAGGAACGTGTTCCAGGAAGAACATGCCGCAGGAGGAACATGTCACGGAGGTATATGTACAGGCTGGATTTTGAAGATTTTCTCTTTTAACGTGGCAATGAATGTAAACATGGTAATTTACTATTTTAGACTGGTGCAGCAAAGGGAATCTGATGTAAAATGGAGAACCTGTCAATAGTACCATGGATGGCAATACAGCTCAATCATAAATGCCTCAAGAGTTTACATAATGAGGCTGGCTAAATACTCATTTATAAAATCACTTTAAACGAGCAACATTGAATGGATGCTTCTTACAATTCCCATAGCAAGCAATTGTGGAGTCAAAACTTTTTAATGTATGCAGACCTATCAAAGTTCAGCACATACCAATACAAATATGGAAAAAGATCTTGTTAATATGAAGAGTCTGATGCATAATTTGACTCTTGTTTAGAACATTTTTCCACATTTGGAAAGCAAATTAAGCATTTGAGTTTCTTTGTTAGTGCAACTTATTAAAACATTTTTCATAGTAAAGGAAGTCTCACTTTATCACCAGAGATGTGGTATGTTTGGACTCCAGTACCAGGTGTCTCTTATGTTCTGATGCTTTAATACTGGCAGGAGGGAAACTGTCGCAACCTAACTCAATAAGGCTGTGCTGGACAGCCTTAAAATACAACATAAAAAATACAATAAAAAGATATGAAATACATTTCTGTAATTGATTACATATATATGCTATAAAATTCCTTAAAAGATAGATAGAAACTGAATAATCAAAAGGTTCTGTATTTAATTTCAACACTAATATTTTCTTCAATAACACAAGAGTACAAATAGATATTTAGAGTTCCATTTTAAGTTACAAAGTATAGTTTTTAGATTACAAAGATGATCAATGTTTCTATTATTACATCATTCCAATATTACACATTATCATATTTTTATCCAGAAAAAAATAAACATACAATTTTTGATCAGTTGATTTTATTTTTTAATTATGGTACAGTACAGTATCTATATAAAATAATATGTGAAGCTATGCACTGTGTTTTAAACTATACTGACTTAATTATTAAGTACACTGTGAATTAGGAAATTAGGGCATTTAATATCAATAAAAAATCAAATGTTGAATGTAATAAAATACCTTTTTCTAGTGGCCCCCAGTGGCTTCCCGGCCCTTATCTCTGGCACCGTCCAGCCCTAGTCCATCACACCAGTCACCTGAGACCCATCCATCATTCGCTGAGAGCTACGACCAGAATCTAGCCCACCAGAAAAGAGTGAGGTAAGCAACAAATCAACAATCAACCACAAAACTAAGGAAAACTTACCAGAAAGCATAAATGAAACAAAACAAGTGACTGCATTAAGGAAATTAGGTAAACAAATCAAGTGATCATTATGTTCAAGACCACCACCAGATGGAAGCCCAAGTCATCTCAGGTTTCAGCTAGCCTCCTTTTTCACTCTGGTGCTGTCCATGCAAAGTCCCAGAACAAATGGAACCCTTCAGTAGTTCCCCAAACTTACAATCATGCCTTAATAGAGGAGGTTGGCTTTTCCAAAAAATAGGAACAGCGGACTGGGATGATCCATGGAAGAATGACAGGATAGGAGAGCGCTTAGTTAAACATGATAGCCGTACACAGCTGTGTTGTGCACAGCTGCACAGACCCCAAACCTAAGCATCAAATGTCAACGAAACAGAAAAAAATCTGTCTATGTAGAAAATGCCTATACATCCCCAAATCTGGGATATACAGCTGACTGCATGGATCAAACCACCATTGAGAGGACCTGGAAAAAGAAAGCCTCACAACAAGGAACACGAGAGCCAAAGGCAACATAGAAGACCCCAACTTAAACACCTTGAGGAGTGGGTAAGAATACCAAACTGCAACCCCAGGAGTGATTGCACAGTGGATCCCAGCCAGACATGAAATGTTTCCAAAACAGCCAGAGAAAGAGGCAACAGCAATACTGTATTCTATCCCCACCACTCCCCAAAAGACAGTTAGAAAAAAATATCAGTAGCAACTGATACAAATGGCAGACACCAAACAGAGGAACCAAAAAGTCTGAAATTTGACTCTGATGTAGGAGATGCAACACAAAGCCAAGAAACCAAACACATGCGGATTGATGGAGTCATGAAGAAAGTGGCCCCAACCCAGACATGGGAAGCAGCAGCTAAACTCGAGAGTAGAGGTAAAAAAGAAACTTCCCTTCACTAGGCCATGAAAAATGGACCCAATTTTAACAGAGTAATAGTATCTGGAACTGGCACCCTATTTACTGGAAGCCACCAGGACCAGGAATAGGCAAACAAGGCCACCCACAGAAAGATTAATGGTCTGTAAAGTCAGACGAAGAAGGCTCCATTCATGTCCCACACCACTGTGATGAACATAAAGGAGAAAGACTGATTATGAGAATAGTTGACATGCCCCAACTAGGAACAGCACTGAGGATCAAAGCCCAAGAAGCTAATAGTGAAGCTACCCTCAGAGACCAACCCCATAGGGGGAAGAAAATGAACCTAAACATCCCTCTCGAGGATGCATTGAAATGACTGGGGTACAATCCGAAAAAAGATGGATAGCTGTGCCCCATTGGAGAAGGCCTCACGTAAGTGCCACCATGACCACTGCAAACATCAGCACCTGTAAGGGTGACTGTATGAAGGTTGAAAGCCATCAACAATGACCATCATAGGGAAAGTTTGACAGCAGATATCGAAGCAAGCCCTGTTAAGCCACACTTGAAGGAAGACGAGATAATGGGAACCTGTGCAGGGGTGGGAGGCTACAACCCTAGGAACCCATAGCCTCATCATAGGGAACAGATAGGGCATCAGCCTGGGAAGCCCCAAAATCCTGGGAAGCCAAATCCCAAAAGACTATCCAAAAGAGACAAGGAAGGCAAATCAAGACTAGTAGGCCTCCTTGCCTCAATAACATCTCCAGAGGAAGCCTCTACTGACACCTCTGCCAGCAACCCAACCTAAGGCAAAGCCAGGAAAAACATCAACCATTCCCAAAGACATATCCCACAGCTCAAAACAGCTAAGCACCCCAAATTGAAGTGGGTGAAGCACGATAAGCGGCTACCCAAAAAGGCAGCCTAACAAAAACCAATGTAGAATGCCAAGAAATGGCACCCACGTCTCCGGAAAAAGAACCACAGAACCCAGAAAGCAGTATAACAGGAGGCAACAGCAATGATCAAAGAGGTCTAAAATCACCAAAGCAATAAACCTCACAGAAATGAGGGACATTGACACCTGAACCAGCCGTGTCATGGATGATGAATTTCATGTACACAACCAAAGCACACACTTTACTAATGTGCAAGGCCACCAACATCCACTGAAGCAAGACCAGTACGATAGGAAGGTTGTTAACATGCACACGCACACAGTCTGAAGGTGTGAACTTCAAGCATTTTCTGTTCTACTGATAAATTGAGAAGACTATATTCTCCCCATCAACAGGCCCAGCTGTGGATAATATATCTCTTGTGCTACCTGGAAGTGAGGCAACTCAAGACGAGTCTGCTTATAGAGGAGGGACCCCGCAACCCCCTTAATTAAAGCAGGTACAGTATCTCTAGTGGGATGTAAGAAAATGCAAACCAACCCCACAGGAGGAAACCCTGGCTATGAGTGTCATAAACCCAATCATGGTGAACAAATAAAACTAATGAAAGCAATGAATGGCCTCTGTTTCACACACACACAAAAAAATACCAGTTAAATGAATAGTGAGAAGCAGGTGGTGGCCACAGCAAAGATTACAAGTGATAGGCTAGTGACACAAGTGAAAGAGTGAGGGAAAAGTGGCAGAGACCTCAGGTGACCTGGGCTGCCATCTGGTGGCAATCAGGTGCATCACAGTTGATGTATTTACCCTGTAGCTACGATAATTTGTTTAGTTTACCTAGGGAGATACTTTACATTATGCAGTCACGTTTTGTTATGCTTATGCTTTCTCTGGTTTTATGGTTGATCTCTTATCCTTTGCTTCCCTCCCTCTCCTAATAGAACATGTGGCGATTCTGGTCCTAGCTCTAAATAGGCAACAAACTGGTCTAAGAGGCCTACTCTACTGGGCTAAGACTTGCTGGTAACAGCAATAAGGCTTAGGGTGCCACTGATGGATCCCTCCCAGAAAAAAGGCACATTTTAAGCGGAGATATTTTAGTATTGTGTATATGGCACCCTAACACACCTTATGAACAGTAGCGGGTCACCTTCATATGTTTGGCATGGTTCCGAATAACAGATGGGATGGGCACCTGGCCTATTATATATTTCATGAGATGTAGATTTTTGCAACAATAAAGTGATGAAAATTAGAAATAAAATGAACCAGAAAATCTCAACCATCACTGGTCAGTTGGGCCTGTACGGTAAACGAGAAAGGCTTGCCAGGGTGGATGCTACGTATGTGAGACTTCAGGTTGTGCTTGAAGTTGGAGCGGTGAGAACAATATGGGCAGTGGAATGGACGAACATCTGCGTGCGCATGCAGGTGACGTCGTAGTTCCCAACCACTCACGAATGCCTTGCAACATACACTACATACATAGCTGATGCCAGGAAGGTTGACACTGCCGCCACTGCCATCGCCAGACCGCTGCAAACCAAACATCAGCGTTGGTGATCTCCTCTGTAACATAAAACATGCCCGCTCTCAGACTGCTGCACCAAACAATATACACCAGCCACAATACCTCACTACTGCCACATTTAAAACATTTCTGTTAGTTTTGCATTCTGTATTCCACACTCATATTGTCACTTTTAGCTTGTACACTGAAGGCTCAGATTCTTATTACACCATCACGACCTAGTTGGCACATGTGGTTTGAAGATTATTTAATAAGATTGTGTTTTTCAAAATTATTTCTTTTCAAAGCTGAGGCAATGAGCTTGTTCAAAGACCTGTAGCTCAGCAGTAGATGTCGTGGACAGCATGGATGTGCGTGCGAAGATTGTGTCTCATGTTGGCACGGTGCGGGCAGTGTGGGCAGGCATAAGGCTTCTCCCCCGTGTGTGTTCGCATATGCCGCATGAGACCTTGCTTGCGAGAGCGACCACGGAAGACCTTACCACAGATCGTGCATGAAACAGTTGCGTCGAGCAGAGCCATATTGAGCGCTGTCGACCTGGCTTCCTGCAACCCTCCCACCTGCAACAGCAAGACTCAGCTAAGCAATACTTCTTTGCGAACCATGAACACCATCTGATCACATCTACATTCGATAGAAAACTCAACATAGAGTAATCCCCATTTTAGGTATAAAATCAGTATATAAACATCAAACTCCTGAATTTCAAGAAACGTGTAGGTTACTCATAACACGTTAAGGAGAAAGGTTACAAAATACAATACAGTACTTGTACAGAAGCAACTAACACGTTGTGTTAAAAAAAAAGTTCTGCATTATATCTGCTGAAAAGCTTAATATGCAGCCACAAGGGTATGCTTTCCTACTGGTATTTATAGAAGAGCTGTGCTCATGGTCTACCATCTTCTAACTTTATTACAAAGACTCGATAAGTTTCTAGTAGTTTTGGCCAATTCCATCTACAGTATCTGTCACTCTATTTTGGAGGTAGAATACTGTTCCTATTGTCTTTTCTACACTGATTTTTTTGTGATTTAAAATCATGACATCTTGTTTTAACAATTTTATCTACTTATGGTGTTAAAAATGCTTCAATATCAGTTTTCTTATACTGTAAACTTTTAAAACTTATAAATAAATGTTCTATTTTTCTTCTTGTTTGCAATGAACTTATGAAGGCATTTCCATTGCCTTTAGCCTTTCTTCATAATTCATATTTCTTAACTCATGAAACTATTTTGTTGCCTGTCTGTGAATTTTTCTATTTATCGGTATACAGTGGAACCTCGGTTGACGACTGCCCTAGAGGACAAATTTTTTGGTTGACGACGTCAAATTCATCATAAAATTTAAATTGGTGTACAATGGTTTGTTTACAAGTCTATCCTGCATAGTGACGACCGCAGCAGGGCTTGAATTCTGTGAAGAACTTCATTGTTTGCCTGCTTTTTAGCTTTTTTAACATAAAAGTTCTTATTATATATCATGCCATGGGTCCCAAGAAAGTTAGTGGTAGAGTTCAACCTAAGACAATAGTTGTGAGGATGACAATAGAGGAAAACAAGAGATCATTCATAGTGAGACAATGTGATGTCTCACTACAGACAAGTGTTAAAATGCAGGGAAAAACAAGTTTATAGACAGATTCTTAGTAAGACAAGCAAGCAGTAAGCCACAACTAGGTCCTAGTGGTATGTCTGCAAAATGTCGGAGAGAGAGTACCCCAGAGAAGTCATCACTGCCTGATGTTATAATGGAAGGGGACTCCCCTTCCAAACAGTAACACCTCTCTTCCTCCCCTCCTCCTCACCGTCTTTCATAAGCCAAAAAGAGTCCTCAATAACGGTAAGATATACACACTGTATTGTAGCTAGTACAAAATGAGTGTTATTTGGTATAAAATGTATTTTTAGGTTAATATTTTGGGGGTGTAGAATGGATTTATTCAATTTACATAAATTCATATGGGAAAATTAGTTTTGGTTGACGACGCAGCTCTGGGAACAGATTACGATCGTAAACGAAGGTACCACTGTATCAGTATTGTGTAGTACAGTGAACACATTCAAAATTTAGCACTCCAAATTAGCGCTCTGAATTAGACCCAGATTTACAGAAGCCACCAGAGAAAACCCAGACCCTGCAAACGCACAACCTAACTGTCCCTATTTTCCACTTTTACAACTTATAATAAAGTTGTTACATCTCGTTATAATGTTTTATGATATATTAGAACATTATTACAACTTGTTAGGTGTTAAACCTTGTTCAAACATTGTAGTAAGTGATAGTTTCATCGTGTGTTTGGTGGGGATCAACTAGGGTAGAGCACTGTACTGTACTTCCAAAATAGAGTATGTGCCTGTATTAGTACTACAGTATATATATTATTTTAAAATTGGTTTATTTATTGATATAATGTTTTACTGTGCTGTAAATTGTACAAAACAGTTTGTATACAGTATGTGACATTTTTATGTGTGTGGACCAGTATTATTGATGCTTGACATGTCTAGAGTGCTTGATCTTTTCTTGTGGTGGCTGGTGTTACCTCTCATTGTTCTAGGGTAGTCATACACTTTTCTTCTGGTATTTAGTTATGATTAAAAAATCTGTAAGCAGGAGTAACATCACTAGACTAGTTAGGAGGCAGAAGAGGTACTCTATATAAATGGGTCACTGCAAATGAAAACACTCATATTACAATACTAGATTAATTAAAATGGCACCTCCCTGACTCCTCTAACATGAATGAAAAGCTAAATTGATATAGAAAAGTGATTATGGCTGGCGAGTGGTGATGATGCTTGCAAAAAGAGTTAGGAGTTGGCAGGTGGACTCTTTTAGACATTATATATTAAAATACAAAAGCAAGGGAGAGAATTATGGAAGCAAGATTATGTTAACAATTAGCAGGGGCTCAAATTTCAATAAGTTTGATCATGAAGTTTACAAGATCCATAGAGTGCTGTTATTAGCCACAATATGGATGAGTTTCATGGCTAGTAAAAAACACAATTGCAATACAAGTAGTATGTTTATTATCATTGCTTTTAGTAATTGGCTAAGTAATTACCGAAGTGTGGTTACAGGATGAGAGCTATGCTCGTGGTGTCCCGTCTTCCCAGAAATCTGTCATATGATGCTTTGAAATTACTTGTGATTTTGATACTCAACACCTTCTCACCTAACATGTTCCAACCATGTGAAGGCGATGAGTCACAATAACGTGGCTGAAGAATGTTGACCAGACCACACACTGAAGGTGAAGGGACAACGACGTTTCGGTCCGTCTTGGACCATTCTCAAGTCGAGGCCATTCACAATTGAATTGAGAATGGTCTAGGATGGACCGAAACGTCGTCGTCCCTTCACCTTCTAGTGTGTGGTCTGGTCAACATGTTCCAACCATCCACCACTCTGTTTGCAAAAGTGAACTTTCTATTTATTTTTGGCAGCTTTATTTACTTAGTTTTAATCTATAACCTCTTGTTCTTGTTGCAGGTTTAAAAAAATGTCTCTGTAGACTTTGTTGATTTCTGTTGATATCACATAGCTCTCTCTTATATGAGCTCTTTCTCTTCTATCTTCTAGCTTCGGTGTACAGTATTTAACACCTCTAGCCTCTCCTCATAGCTATTGTTTTTCACTTCTAGAAACCATTTAGTTGCATGTCTTTGCACCTGTTTCAGTTTATTGATGTGTTTCTTGAGATATGAGCACCATACAACTGCTGCATATTCCAATTTTGGTCTCACATAGATTGTGAAAAATTGCTTTAAATATTTCACCGCCCATGTATTTAAAAGTGATTCTGAAGTTGAAAAGTGTAGCATAGGCACCTCAATGTTCTTTATGTGATGCTCAGGTGACAGTTTTCTATCCAGAACTATCCCTTGATCTCTTTATTGGACTTCTTTAAAGCTTTTACACATAATTTGTAGGTTCTGTGTGTGGCTTACTTTCTCCTATTCCACATTGCATGTGGCACTTATTCACATTTATTCCCTCTGCCAAGTGTTGCTTCTTACATTTGTTTTGTCCATCATGAAGGGCAGGATAATCCTCTACGTTTCTTACCTTCCCTAGTAGCTTGGCATTATTAGCAAACATGTTCACATAATTCAGTATTTTTTTCTGGAATATCCTTCATATAGATGATAATGAACATCAGTGGTGTTAGTACTGAACTCTGTGGTACTCTACTAATAACATTTCTCCAGTCTGATACATTGCCTTTGATTACTACCCTCATTTTCAAGTCAGAAATTTTTTCATCCATATCAGAAGTCTCCCTGTCACCCCCTCTATTGCCTAAGTGTAGTTAAAGAATGAGAGTTATGCTCATGGTGTCCCATTTTCCCAGTATTCTTTGTTATGTGATACAGTACTATGAAACTACTGATGGTTTTGGCCTCCACCATCTTCTCACTTAATTTGTTCCAAGCATCTACCTCTCTATGTGCAAGAGAGAGCCTTCTAATATTTTTCGGCATCTTTGTTTCCTTAGCTCGAATCTTTGAACTCTTGTTCTTGAGATTGCAGGTTTCAAGAATTCCTTTGTCAATTTTTTATTATTATTTTGTATGCAATGATCGTATCACCTCTCTGCTTGGCACATATTTTTTTTAATTTGTTAAAAAAGTACAATTTCAGATGATAATCAGCAATGAGGTAGCTGGTCATCTCTGCAAAGGCAAGGATAACATCCATATCCTCTAACAGTTATATTTACATACTGTATTGCTGTTATGTGACAATTTGTTTTCTGTTATTTGGGCCCAAAAATGCTAAAATTTGACGAGGGCATTTGAACAACAAGTACTGTACTCAAAATATATGAGTTTAGTTTAACTTGAGTAAGGCTAAATGAGTAAATAGAGTGTACCGGGACACTAAGAAGTTACATGAATGAGCACAAACTAAGTTCAACTGTAACAAGTATGTTCATGATACAAAGGACACCAATGAAAATGAAGTGAATAATGAAAGGAAAAGAAGCTGTGAGTTGAAGGTTTTCAAATTAGGTATTTTGCATTATGATACTTCCTATTTTTACAACATGGTTATCTACATATCAAAATCTTGACACATTATAATTTTATTTATTGCTTACAAGTGCCATAAAAACATTTCACAAGGCAATCCAAATACAGTACATTTATATAAATTCTTAATATCTAAAATATTTCAGATTCTTATGCTTTCTGGTAAATAGTTTTATATACTTTAAAAGATTTTATTCATTATGTTGATATTACAAACATATTGCAGCAATTCAAAACTCTATGTATTAAAATTTTTGAACCAGTAGATTTTTCACTTAACCAAACAGCACATAAAAAACAGGATCCAGCAATATCTCCCGTAAAACTGTTTCTATTGTATTACTGCTGAGTTTAAAAGGCTTAACCTTAATAAGATGTGCAGTATATTTTGGTGAATATTGTGCACCCATTGAGCATAGTTATAAATTCTATGGGTGGTTCAGCTTACAGTTCCACCAACACATAGCAACAATGCAAGTAAAGCAGTCAGTACAATATTGTTCAAACCCAACCAGTGCTTGAGATTGAAAATTTAAATATCTTGATGCAATATTTTGTATGTTCCAAGGCTACATAAATGGAGTTTTATTTTACATTTTAAAAAATTGACTTCATGTTACTATGCCATCTTCTTTAGTGTTATTTGCCAGAAAATTTTGTTTTTAAATTCTAGTTCTACAGCAACCACTTTCAGGGAGTAAAACTTCCTATCAATGTTTATTTGTCAAGTACAGTATACAAGACATAGAAGATGAAGATCACCTTCAGGCATATCTCATTTTAAGAGAAAGAGTGGAAATTTGCTAAAATTTTCTTCATATGATATCTCAAACCATGAGTTACAATTTACCATTATTTACCATCAAAACATTGCACATCATGATCATTTATGTCATTTTCACAACTTTCCAAACACTTGAAGAACACACATTAATGTATCTTGGTATGAAAACTACTAAGCTCACAAAAAAACTGTGTATTTGTACTGAGACACAAAAAATATGCTTTTCCAAAATTTTGTGGGACAAATATGCTAGAAGCAACTAATCATATTACTGAACCAAAAAATATCAGAAATTATACATAATACTGTATATCCAATCATGATCTGATGTCCTTGACAGATTCACCTGTTATTCTACCTAGGTGGAAAATGAACGGTGTTGAAGTACCACACATTTAAAATAAAACACCTATAACCTAATACTCATTAACAATATCCATACACATAAAAAAATCTCCTTAGGTAGTAAATATATCTGAGGCAACTGAATATTAATAAAGTTGAATATAAATAATAATAGCTTAACTATTTTTTAAATTTTATTTTTTAATTTTTAATAGAAAAATGTGAACATTTATCAGCAGATGCTACAGCAGTTTCACATTTCCAATAGCAAACACTAGTGCAAAAATTGCATTCATTACTAGGATAAACTCATACGAAAAACAATTGCAAATAAACATAGTTCAACAGAATGAGGTGATTGAGAGGAGTAGGCCCTTCCAGGTTGGACATATCTCGGCATATGAACAGATAGGTGTAATGAGTGCAGATGTTAAGATGATTACAGTACAGTACTGCACAAGTACTACACATTGTACTGCAACGAGTACAAGGGGTATAATAATGAATTCAGGCTGATGTAATGAGTACACATAGTACAATGATGATAGAGTATTTTAATAAGTACAAAGAATTATAATGAGTATAGGCAGATGTATTGTGAAGATATTAGACTAGTTTAAAGATCACAGGCCGCTGTAAATAGTACAAGCTTATGTAAGAAGCACAGACTGGTGTAAGGAGTAGAGGCTGGGGTAAGAAGTAGAGGCGGGTGTATGCAGTACAGGCTGGGGTAAAAAGTAGAGGCACGTGTATGCAGTACAGGCTGGGGTAAAAAGTAGAGGCACGTGTATGCAGTACAGGCTGGGGTAAAAAGTAGAGGCGGGTGTATGCAGTACAGGCTGGGGTAAAAAGTAGAGGCATGTGTATGCAGTACAGGCTGGGGTAAAAAGTAGAGGCGGGTGTATACAGTACAGGCTGGGGTAAAAAGTAGAGGCACGTGTATGCAGTACAGGCTGGGGTAAAAAGTAGAGGCGGGTGTATGCAGTACAGGCTGGGGTAAAAAGTAGAGGCACATGTATGCAGTACAGGCTGGGGTAAAAAGTAGAGGCAGGTGTATGCAGTACAGGCTTGGCGGTAAGAAGTACAGGTTGATGTAAGGTGTATAGGTTGGGGATGGATAGAAAGGAAGGGGGAGAGGATAGGAAAAACAAAATAGCATGGGAAAGGAATTGTGTGGTGGTAGTGGTGATGTGGGAATGATGGTGGAAATGATGGTAGTGTTGGTACCTGGAGATGGTTGTGTATCAAATTGCTGGTAGGGGAGGAATCATCATACATTCTTAGCAGTCCATATAAGCAGAAATATATAACCTATCTCTATTTGGCTATATACACACACCAGAAATCAAAAGTAACTGACTTGAATGCACTTATGAAGAAATGTAAACTTTCAAGCTAACCTGACAAATGTACTGGGAAACATCCCTTGACATTATGGAATGGGTGTTAACCCCTCAAGACCTCCTCTCCTGTGAAGTAAAATGGTTACCAAATCCCCCCCACCTAGGTCTCTAGGTGGCCCAATAACAATGGCGTACTTCCTTGCACTACTGAACATAAACATTGAAAGTTTCATGATGAAACACAACAGTGTTCATCACATATAAACACAAATTAAATCAAATCCTTTGAAAATCATGTGTCGCCTTAATTTAAAAAATTTTGATTTATAAATGATATTTTGTTAAACAAATGAGTTCACTTTGGACACAAGCCACAAACTCACTCTGGATATAAGCCACCATTCACCTTGGACTCAATCCACCATCTACTCTGGACACAAGCCACCAATATACTCTGGACCCAAGACACCACTCACACCGGACACAAGCCACTGCTCACTTGGGACACAAACCGCCACTCACTCTGGATATAACCCACCACTCACTCTGGATGCAAGCCACTGTTCACTGCTTTTGTAGTTACCACAAGCTCTGTCCACAGCATTGTGCAAGGTAACACCCATCATGGATACATCCACTGATTTCATAAGAGCTCACCACCCATTTCTGATACAAACCACCACTCTACACACTTTTAATATAAACAAAATGCCTACCTATCAACTCTAAGGTCCTCACCAGTAGCTGCTGACACAAAACCCAATATGGTGTATAATTACAATTATGCCCCATATAAGTATACCCCTGATACAAACCCTTATACCCTGGTACAAACCCTTATATACTCTGGCACAAACCCTTCTATATTCTGGCACAAACTCTTATATACTCTGGCACAAACCCTTATACCTGGCACAAACCCTTATATACTCTGGCACAAACCCTTATACCCTGGCACAAACCCTTATATACTCTGGAACAAACTTTTATATACTCTGGCACAAACCCTTATATACTCTTGCACAAACCCTTATATACTCTGGCACAAACCCTTATATACTCTGGCACAAACCCTTATATACTCTTGGCACAAACCCCTTACATACCCTGGCATAAGCCTTTATATACCCTGGCACAAACTTTTATAATCTCTGACATAAACCCCATGTTATTCCTGGCACAAAACCCCTATCACATCTGACATAAATCTCCACAAATGCCTATACTGTACTATCTCCAGCACAAATCCCAACTTACCACTCACTCAAACCTAAACTTGCCCCTAACAAAAACCCTAACTTATCCCCTGACAAACACTTACCCTAACAAAAGCCCAACTTAAACTTACTCATTGACTACCTTCCACACACAAACGGATACAAACTGCTGTCAAGTATTTACATGAGCCTCCAACTAAAAAGAATGAGAAGTATTGAAAAATGTAATTGTTGACACAATTAATCACCTGGAGACATAGTAGAAGATAACCCATTTCAAATACAGTAAATCTTAAAAGATAAAAACCTCATTTAAAATTCAGTTATTATTCCAGTTATTATTAAACAAACATCAAAGGCCTCTCTGTACATTAGCTTGGTTTCTCTTTTGAACTAATGAAGCACATCAGCAATAACTGATACTGTATTTTGTTATATTATAGGTTAATTACTCAATTCTTAGTTGATACACTTACAATAACATAATTTTACCAATGCGATATCAAAACTATACTGGATAGTGTACTGTACATACTTCAAGTGTGAATACAGAATTCTGTACAGAATTCAAACAATATACAGTTACATACCTTGAAAGCTATGAACAGTAATTTATTAAACAATACTATTTGAATGTATAGAACTATTGGTATGATGAAAGATTATTTGCAAATGTTTCTCCTGTAAGTGTTTTATCACATCCAACAGACAACTATAAAAAAATGTTTCTATAAACAGACATAATTTATCATTCATCTTACTGTAATACAAAAAATATGTATAATCTCTTTAGTTATCAAGAGCTCATTTTATTACATTTTAAAAAATGAGTAATCATTTTGTTAATTAGAGACTGCATCCCTATCTGATTCTAAACAAATATTAGGATATTAACACTTCATTTATTTAGTGAAACATTACCATAATAATAAACTCAATTAAGCAAATTACTTTCAAATTTGGACTAAACAAGATTTAATTTCCTAAGATATTCCCAGTGATTGAGGTGAACAGTCCGCAAGTGACGTGTAAGGTGGTGTTTCACATTCATACGTTTGAAACATAATGGACACTGGAAAGGCCTCTCTCCAGTATGAATGATTCGGTGTCTGTCCACTAGCTGTCGACGATTCCGCCCATAGAAGAGCTTTCCACACTCTGGACACTTGAGGGCAGGTAAGGTGTCCCCAATACACCCTTCCATCTCCCCAGGAATACCCACCCCAGCCCCTGCTGCAAGGCTGCCCACCTCCGCGCCCTCACTGCCACCCACCTGGAAAACAGAAGTTGGTCTCAGATGGACTCTGCTTCATTTTGGGTATGAGTATACCGTTGGGGACAGGAAGCCTGTGGCCTGCAGAGATTTCCCTAGCCAAGGGCATTGGGTGCAGTGAGGGGAAGAGACCTCTTTTGCCCAAACTATTATAATATTATCCCATCTTCAAGGTACCATACTTTGATTTAATGTTCTACTGAAAGCACTTTTCATATAAAGAGGTATAAGAAATAATGGACTGCACTGATAAAGAAGTTTTATTTTGCAAATTGATAAAACAATGTACAGTATATCCCACCTCTCAGAGTAAAGAATAATAGCTTACAGTTTCTTTTCTGTTTTATTAAATCTTCATATTGTGACTACACAACCATGGGCAATACATACAAATAATAACAACATTTTTGTTCACTGTAAGAGTGAGAATAAACAACAACTGCATTCCTTTTGAAAGTACAGGTATTACTAACCCTTTTGAGATATAATAAGAATGCTTAAAAAGAAAGTTTTCTTGAAGAACATTTAAAAAACAAATAATAATGGTGAACTTAATTTAAAAATTAAAAGAAGCAGCAAAGTTTGAAATAAAATTGGCAGGGTTAAGTAAAATAGATGAAAACTGGATGACTGCACACTACAAGTATATGTTTTTGATTATCAAATAAGTAATTCAAATTAATGATATAAGAAACTAATCAACTGCCAATCATTGCAAGGATATAAGTGATTACAATAATAAGCACAAAATTATTGAGTACGGGACAAAGGTCAAAGCTATCATGGAGACAAAACTCAAGGGTGAACAGGACTAGGGTGGCGTGCTCTGTAGAAACTCTTGGCCATGACGGCTGAGGATGTGGGCCTTGAGATTCCACTTGAAGGTGGCACGGTAGTCACATCGTGGACACTGGTATGGACGCTCTCCAGTGTGTGTACGCAGGTGACGTTCCAGTTTAGACCGCTTGGCCTGGTTCTTGCCCTCAAACTTGCGCCCGCATACTGGACACACAAGCACCCGCAGCCCCTGTAACAAGACACACACCTCACTGCCACACCTGTCTGCTCCACCAACTCCACTCCTTCAACACAATGTCTAAATTTCCATCACAAATCATTATATTCCTTTCATTCTTTCATGAAAACGGTGATCCAAATATTCTTGTTTCTAGCAGTGTCATAAACTCAAGAGATGAAGTGCAAGCAAACTTTTCCCAATTATGAGGAGTTTATTTCACATTAGCATCATAACCTTTCATATTGCATGAGTTTGTAAATAAAGTTTTCTGACTCTTTTAGAAAAAAAAGTACTGTAATTTTATGGGAATTATTTTACTTAAAACATTTTTAAATTTTCTGACTTTTGGTACCATGCTAACTTTTTTTAGTTTTAGAATTAATATTTAACTACTGTATACTTAAAGATACATCACTTCACAGTCACTCTAAATAAAAGACAAGTAGTTGATGTACAAATGAGTTTCAATAAATTACGGAGTGTTTACCACACTCACATAAATTTCTTTGAAATAGCAAGTGCTGATATGCAAAGTTGTTCAAACGGCACAGCTTAGTTGGGTTTGTAGTCACTTTTAATATTCACTTGTCTCCCTTACAAGAACTAAAGAATTGATGTCATACCAAAACAATAATTCTTCCACTAAGATGAGAAATTTTGTGTTTTCTCAGCACTTGTTGGGAATAATATATAACTTCAAGAAATTTTAGTGATGAAAGAGTGGAAGTAGTGCAGGCTTGTTTTATTAGTCATGAAAGATGGTAAAATACTGTTATGGACTCTCAAATGTACAGGGTATTACCGTACAACTATAGCACCAAGCATAATTTTTCCAGCATGCATCTTGTATGATGGAGTCTTATGATTTGCACTTTCTATAGGTATGAAGGAACAGCTTCGGCACCATGCCTGGCTTCAATGTGCGTTTTGAGGTTGCCCTTCCTATTAGCACGATGAGGACAAAGTGGACACTGAAAAGGCTTTACTCCAGTATGGATTTGCATGTGCCGGTCCAAGTTTGATTTGCTGTTACGCCCATGGAACCTCTTGTTACAGATGCTGCAAGTCAACTCTCTCCACAAGTGTGATCCATCACCATCAACACCACTACAAGTCCCTGCGACCAAATCCGAGGGAGAGGGATGAGGGGGAACAGTTGAGGGGTGTCGTGGAGCAACGAGGCCAGAACGTGGCGATGTTGGAGCGATCTCTCTCTGAAACAACAAGAGCAAAGCCTTCGTTAAGGCCCTCTTCTGTCTTGATGGCTTCACTATAAGTCTTCCACACTCAAAAAGCATTCCATTCTCCAGTAGAAACTTTGTTACTTCAATTAATACACAAAATAAATTGCAAGAATAAACAATACACTACAAATGCAAGGAAAGACACCTATATATACTGTACATAAGAATGGATAAAATATTTTTAAGAAAATTACAATAAGCTAGACAAACTTTAGCTCATTTTAGTTTCTATTGCATTACAGTATTTGTGATACATATGAAATGATACATATATTGCTTCCAATTAGCAGCAGTAACAGAGACTATAACTTATCAACAAAGCACATATATAACACAGTACAATATGCGCGCAATACTCTTGTTATAAATTTAATACTGTACCTCACTAAATGACCAATATATAAAAAACGGAAACTAAAACTATGGCGTTTTCAAGATAACCATAAGCATCAGTACAGTGATAGAGTTCTGGTAAAAATTAATACGAACTTTGTGTAGTTGACTATATAACTTCCACTCCACTGATACAATAATGAGTGGGAACAGGCAAATATTAATGTATGTACAATATGGATGTAAGCTATCACATATTCATAGCTTGCAGCTTTTGTTACAAAATATTAAACATTTTAGTAATTGAAAAACTGCCAAATACTGTATTAGAAAAAATAAAATCGCCAGTACATATGTTCTTTTGCTCAATGCCGTTTATTTCAACCACCTTCCCTACTCTTCTCCTAATGAACAGATTCATTTTTACTCATCCAATTTAACTACAGTACCTGTGCTTCCATACTAAGTAACTATTCCCTTTTTACCACCTTGACACACCCAACTATTTTGCTTTCCTTGGTTTACTGCCTCTACTCATCTAATAATATAACTTTTGTTTTTGATGGTGCTGCATAGCCTTCCTGGCTTGGTGCCTTCTTTTGATAATTACTTACTTTCTTTCCTTTGTTTCTAACTGTACTGTACCAGGATGAGATTCTAGGAGTTCTTGTACTCCCTAAGGCTGGCCCAGGGCCAGGCTTAATTTGTAAGAGCTTGGTTCAATAGGCTGTTGCTTGGAGTGGCCCGTAGGCCCACATATCCAATATAGCCTGTTTGGTCCAGCATTTCTGGCTGAAAAGTATCCAGTTTTTCTTGAAGACTTTCACTTTTGTTCCAACAATATTTCTTATGCACTGTACTCGCTGGTAGGATGTTGAACAACCGTGGACCTCTGATGTTCATACAGTCTTCTCTGTGCCTATTACCCAATCACAATATGATTGTGCCTCAACTCTTCACTGGCTCTATTCTGCATTTCCTTCTATATCTAGATATGCTGAACAATAGTGTGAGATGGATGTTGAACAATAATGTGGCATGAATGTGAAACATTAGTGGCATGAATGTTAACACTAGTGTGGCATGAATGTTGAACACTAGTACAGCATGAATGTGAAACATTAGTGGCATGAATGTTGAACACTAGTACAGCATGAATGTTAAACAGCTTGTATGTTGAACACTAGTGTATGTCAGAAGTGTGTACTTACCTAGTGTGTGTCAATTAAACAATGTGAAAGTGGGAAGAAAAACAAATAAACAATGTAGAAAGAGTGGCAATGTAGAGGACTCGGCAGTAAGTTGAACCACCGAACCTCTTTATTTTCCTCAGTACACCACTGCTTTCAAATGCTTGACTGTTAAATGTACTTTATTATTTTTAATACTCTTTAATTCCCTTTTCAGAACACACTCTTAAATTTTATTCTTTCTGGCTGAAGTGTTTTTCACTCAATGCTATTCTACACTTCCTACAATATTGTTTACTCCAATATGTTGCTATGTTGTTGAGTAAATCTCGGACCTGGCCTTCCAGTATCTTCCATGTACAGTATATATTATGTAATACATTTTTTAAAGATTGCATTTTGAGAGTTTTGATATTGTAAAACAAAAAATAGTGATTTATTATGTGTATGTGCATGTTGTATATGTTTTCTAAATTTCCTCCATTTCAGACATCTCTCATGTTTTGAAAGGGGGAAGTGAATATCAAATGGTACTCAAGGCAGAAAAGCACAAGTGATTTGAATAATATGAGCACTGTGATGGACTCCTGAATTCCATCACCAATTGTGGTGAATGTATTAAAGGGGAGGGGGGGTGCTCTCAATAACAATGGTGATGGCAACAATGGTGAAGAGGGCAATAATGATGATGCCAATAATAGTAATGGACAATAATAATGATGCCAATAAAGGTGATGAGGGCAATAATGATGATGAGGGCATAATGGTGATGAGAGCAACAATGGTGATGAGGGCAACAATGGTAATGAAGGCAATAATGATGATGGGGCAACAATGGTGATGATGACAAAAATGGTGATGAAGGCAATAATGGTGAAAAAGGCAATAATAATGATGATGCCAATAATGGTGATGAGGGCAATAATAATGATGATGAGGGCAACAATGGTGATGATGACAAAAATGGTGATGAGGGCAATAATGGTGGTGATGACAACAGTGATGATGGCAATAATTTTGATGAGGGCAGTTATGATAATAATGGTGATGAGGGCAACAATGGTGATGAGGGCAATAATGGTGATGAGGGCAACAATAGTGATGCAGCCAATAATGGTGAAGAGGGCAATAATGGTGATGAGGGGCAATAATAGTGATGAGGGCAACAGAGTGATGGCAATAATGATGATGCAGGGCAATAACGGTGATGATCTATCTTGAGGTTATCATGAGATGATTTCGGGGCTTTTTAGTGTCCCCGCGGCCCGGTCCTCGACCAGGCCTCCACCCCCAGGAAGCAGCCCGTGACAGCTGACTAACTCCCAGGTACCTATTTTACTGCTAGGTAACAGGGGCACAGGGTGAAAGAAACTCTGCCCATTGTTTCTCGCCGGCGCCTGGGATCGAACCCAGGACCACAGGATCACAAGTCCAGCGTGCTGTCCGCTCGGCCGACCGGCTCCCTATTATGGCCAATAATGGTGATGAGGGCAATATTAGTGATGCAGCCAATAATGGTGATGAGGGCAATAATGGTGATGAGGGCAATAATGGTGATGTGGGCAATAATGGTGATGAGGGCAATAATGGTGATGAGGGCAACAATGGTGATGTGGGTAATAATGGTGATGAGGGCAATAATGGTGATGAGGGCAATAATAATGAGTGCAACAATGGTGATGGCAATAATGATGATGATGATGCAGACAATAATGGTGATGAGGGCAATAACAGTGCTGAGAATTAAGATAAATCTTTACATTCCTATATGGCTATAAAGGTTTTCTTCAGGGCAGAACATTAACACAAACTCATCAACTCGGAGCTTTATTAGTAAGTGTAAGAGTAGTCACTAGCATAATTAATATGCTGGCACACTACCAAGTGCTCGACACACACTATGGATCTACACATACAAAAAAATGCAAAATTAAATACCCCTAATGGACTATCTAACAAAGTGCTTACAAATGACTTTAAATATGTAACACATACCAAGAAAATTATTAATGATTTAACTAACCTTACAACATTTATTTTAGCTTTAAACCCATAAGAGACAAAATAATCTATATACTTCAGCCATTAGGCTTTCTTATGACAAATTTAAGGAATTTCTTAGAATATTGAGCAAGATTTTGGACAGAGTATATTTATCAGGAAGAAGTTGGAATTTGATGGAAAATTAATGCTTCTACCAGTAGAATATGTGTTATTATTATTTCTTACCAGTCTGATGTCTATGCTTAAAGGTACTGAACTGTAATTTCAACTAAACCAAATCAAAGCAAACCATTTCAAGTGGTTATTCATATTAAAATTACAGCATACTGGTTAGGTTAAGCTACATAAGTATAGTCAGTCTGTACTATATGCTGAAGCTAGGTTCAATTAGGTTATGTGGGAACTGTTGTATGATGCCCATACCTATCAGAATGTTTGGTCCTTTCATGAACCATGTAAGATTCTAGGTTCTACTGGTAGAATATAAAGTTCTGTCATCAACCAACTTCTACCATGACATATACAAATTAATTTTAAGCATTTCTTCAAATCAGATAAGTTCTTATGTCAAAAATATAAATTATTAATGGTTGTAACCAGGTTGTTCACATCCAGTAACAGAACTTGACGGATCTCTATTTAAAGATTCTTGACGAACATTTAAAAAGTCTGAAAAAGGGCTGAAGCTAGACTCCTGCTGCTCATGGGCAGAATTCTGAACTTGATTGGCACTGGTATCACAGTAATCCATCTTCTGGTGACTTCTTAATCGTGAGTCTCTTCCCCCAGGATAATGATCTCTTGTCATTTTAGAAAGTCTATGAACACGACTTGATTCCTGCTGTCTAGGAGCTTGTGCTGACTTTTCGTAAGCATCTGGATTCAGCTGCTGAGGTGATGTTGATTCTTGGGAGCCAGTAATAGACTCAGTTAAAAATCCAAGAGTTGTGTCTTGTGATAGGTTGAGTTCTGGGGTTTGAGTCCTACTATAAAATGTTACCTGAGACCCATGACGGGACTCTATGTGCATTTTTAGATTACTCTTACGATTTGCACGGTGTGAGCAATGTGGGCACTGATAAGGCTTCTCCCCTGTATGGATCTGAAAGTGTCGATTGAGAAGGTAGTTTCTCTTGGTGCCATGAAACTGACGTCCACACACAGGGCACTGTACAGTGGCCCTTCCTGCTGCACTGCCACCATCGCTGCCATCGCCTCCGCCTCCCTGTGGCCCCTGCCGACGAGAAGACACGCTTCAGCCACCTGTACTGTACATTCCATATTCCGGTACATCTCGTCTTTCCTCACATCAAACATCCTATTAGCCCAGCTGCCTGTTTAGCACTCTACACAACACTAAAAGGCTTACTAAATACTGAATTCCATTTAAACACCTGACATACTGGTTAACTTCAATAACTAATCATTAGTATTACAAGAATCAAGAATTTGAATACTAATTACAAGAATTACAAATAATTAGTATTAAATAAATAGGAAATGACATGAGTACAGTACTGCACAGTAACGTATCAGGTGCTATGGTTATGAAGTCTTCCATTTAGAAAAAGTTAGTGCTGTTTACAGACATGCTTTTTTGGTTACATGAAGGAAAATTTAAAAGAGCAAGCAGAGGCATTCAGTACAGTATGTATACAATCTTGAGGTTATCTTGAGATGATTTCGGGGCTTAGCATCCCCGCAGTCCAGTCTTCGACCAGGCCTCCTTTTTGTTACATACCCCCAGGAAGCAACCCGAAGGAGCTGTCTAACTCCCAGTTACCTATTTACTGCTATATGAACAGGGGCATCAAGGTGAAAGAAACTCTGCCCATTTGTTTCTGCTTGCACCAGGTTCGAACCCGGAACCTCGGGACTAGGAATCCTGAGCGCTGTCCACTCCAAGCTGAGTAGACAGTGATGACAAAATGACAAAAAAACGAAATCCTAAGGCATTTGAATGAAACATTGAGTCACATTGTGTTCTCTTGTTTATGTATGATATACTGTACAAATTATTACGAAATGTATACAGTATATGAAAATAACTGCATGAAGAAAAATAGCATAATATGTAAAAAGATACCCTTCATAGAAATACAGTTCTGACCAGCTTTTCTCAAATTAATAGATTCATATATGAACTCATATCATTGCAAAAGAACTTGCCTATTACATGGTAAAAATTAAATCTTTGCTATTTTTTGGACACAAATTTAATTTTTCTTACTGGAGTACAACAGAACATGCTTTTGAGTACAGTGTATTACTACAGTAAGAAAAAACAACTTGGAAGATGCACATTTTTTTAAATATTAGGTACTGTTCAATATTTTAATGCTTGTTGGCATTGCACTGAAGATTTGAAACCCCCCCTTTTCCTCCATAGCTTTTTTTTAATTTTCTTCCAATGCAGGAGTTCATGTGCACAATATTTTTTTGAGTGTCTAAATACAGTAAGCAGAAACATGTATTGTTTCACCTGCTATTAGGAAAAAACTGGAAAGCGACTATGTGGGAGCAAATTTTAGCTTTTTACATCCTGTCTAATAACCTTGCACTTGATGCCATTTATTTTAACCCTTAGGCTACACAAAGTGATAGCAATGAATATCATAAATGCTGCCATCAGTTGGTGCTACAATCAAGTGTCACATGGTCTAGTTGCCTAACAAACACATTTTCCTAAAGTTATATTTTTCAATTTTTTTCTTATTGAATGATAAGCTTTCCATTACTGCATATTTTACATGATATAACTTTTTTTTAATGTGAGTAAAACCAACATAAATTTTATCAACCCTTACCTAACCTAACACAATAATTCATGTTCTTTATATACAGTATATAACAATATTAATTGGAATAAAACAATTTGAAAAGAAATATTTGAAAATAAGTAAAATCACTCTGCCAGTTAGGCAATTTCAGCCTTGCATACTAGGCCAAGGAGTGTGGTTCTGGGTATTTGGTATGACATATATATATATATATTAGTGAGTATTATTAGTAGTAGTAGTTACTAGCATATTGGAGTAGGTTTACAAGTTTTTATTTGTTTATAAATGCTTTTTTGGTTTTTGTTCAAAACTCATTTCAGTTCTATAACGATTAATGTAAAACATGAAAAGAAAATTCATTTTCACACCAGGGCCATAATCTGGTTCCCTATACGAGGGGAGGAAAATCAACCCAAAGCTGAGAGAATGCCCACCAAAAAGCATTAGTGCAACAAAGCAAGCAACTGCTTTAATAAGAAAATTAGATATCCAGAGATAACAATGAAAAGGATTGTTGTAATGGGGTAAATAGCCTAATTATAATATACATAGCTGCCACCAAGTGGCAATCCATTACATAGCTGCCACCAAGTGGCAATCCAGGAGATCACTTGAGGCTTCTCCCAGCAAGCCACCACACTTAGACCCATACAAAGCCCATCACCCAATAGCAAAACAGGAATAATGCACAGACAGGGAGCCAACAGAATAGGGTGTTTCAGTATAACCCCCCCCCCCTTCCCCCAGCAAACGAGGCAATGATTTCTGAATACGAATGAAGCTGAAAACATAAAAATGCCACCATAGCTTAGTGTATGAGAAAATGGTAGAATACAAGAAAACAGGGCAGAGGCACACCAGGACACCCACTGACAAAAACTTAACATGAGCACTGTGAGGCTACGGGACACCAGGCAAAGCCTAAAGCCTACACCTAGGAGTACTACCCAAAACCAAACATCAGCTTAACACCAAGAAAACACAGGCAAAGACAGACCACTTCTAGATTTGGGTGCATAGACCAGAAATGCCCACCAAATTTCAGTACTCTACTATCAGAAAACACCAAAAACAGGACTGAGACCCTGAATCAGGTGCCTAAAAATTCCAGCTGCAAGAAAAACCATCACAACACAGGGCAAAGTCCCTTCAAAGGAGCGAATTGTAAAATAATTCCTTTGAGCTGGGACCAGTAACAGGTACACACAATATAGTGCTTGTTTTAAATATGTGAGCAATACACGTAGAAACTATCTATGTTCAGTATTTAAGATCTCTCCTCTTGAACAAATGGGTCAGTGCAATAGGGCATTGACTAACACAGTAACCTTCATCACCCAGCTTCCTCTACCACTTTTTTTTTTTTATGCACAGGCGAGGCAACAGTTTTGAAGACAGTGGAATGCTAAGGAATATAACCAAGCAAAAGACACAAACATGCACACAAGGTCACCCTTGGACACAAGTGAATGCTGAGTAAGCATAAAACTTTTTTTTAGTTATATTACTGTACTGTAAATATTTTTATCACGTGTAATATTACAGAAAGGCGAGTACCTACCGAACTCTACTAACATATAGATAATGCAAATTTTGACACATGATTTTAACACAAAAATGTTAACTGTTTATTTGTGGATTTTTCCCGTGCTAGAATTGGTGTTCAAGATTTGCACTAATGAATTGCACTTTTGTTTCATGACACCCTAATGCCACGACGTGGCCCATCACTAGTACCTTATACAGAATTTTAATATCCTTTTTAAGAGTACATTCATACATACATTCATACACTTCTTAAGCATTTTACACTTGATAATGTACTATATTTAGTAATTACATTAAGGTACTATTCATGATTGGAACGTGGGGCAGTGTGTAAACCCCTTGCCCGGTGCTTCAAGAGCGCTTTGGCCTGGGTTCGTATCCTGGTTGGGGAGGATTGACCGTATGCTACTCCTTAACTGTAGCCTCTGTTCACCCAGCAGTGAATGGGTACTTGGTTGTTAAGTGATTTAAATGATTTGGTGGGTCATATCCTGGGGAAAAGTTAGGATTAAGGACCAGTCCAAAATGCTATGTACTAGTGGCTTCACAAGAATATAAGAACTCTTGTACAGTGTATATAAATAAAAAATTATACCTAACCCTACTTTTTTTAATATACAGTACTGCACATTAAATGGAAATGCAATCTGCCAAAGTGCTTACACTAATGCATCCTTCCATAAAATTAGGGCTAGTTTATTTGTGGTGAGAAAGCAGTACAAGTACTTTTGTATTGTGCAGCACAGCACTGTATTTTGCCAAGATAGATGCTTTGAATAACTGAACTATTTTACCAATACAGTAAGTATATCTTCATTACAAACTAGCACACTTTGTACCACTGTAGTTCACACTGATCCTCCTACTTCCAATGCTGCTGGCAATTTCCTGTTTCTCTTGTCCTCTCCAAAAACTTTGGTGAAAATGGTCATACTCTCAATGACAGAGTTAAAGAACACAACAGAAGTGTTAAACTTGCTGACACAAACTTTTGCCTTTATCAGTAGTTAGGTAAATGCTCTAATCTTCTTAGAAAGCATGATCTGACTTAGCTATATGCCTCTCCATTTTGGTTCTCTTTGTCATATTTCACTACAGTATTCCTTTTGCATTTACTATTCTTCCCTTCTTTTCTTTGTTTAACTTTTCCTTCCTTCTCATAGGGAGAGCTGCTATTAGCTTAGTTTCATGCATTACGTTTCCCCCTTATCCATCACTTCACTTTCCCTTGTGTCTTATATTGACTACCTCACCTACTCACTTCACCTACTAGCAAAAGTGTTAAAAAAAAAATTATTTGAAAAGGATCCAGACCAAATGTTGTCCCTTGAATTTTATTTATGTGGATTGGGTTAATGGTGTGTTAGTAATCACATTAAGGTACTGTTCATGATTGGAACGTGGTGCAGTGGTAAAGCACTCGCCCGGCGCTTAATGTTATTGTGACTTATTCTCTGCAGTACTGTTCAGTACATTTTTGTTTATTTGGTTGATTGTGTGCAAGATGATGTCCAATTAAGTGATAAAGGTTGGATAAACCCATTTGGTGCATTTTGCTTCAATTTTGATGTAAAAAAATAACACAATAATTTAGCATAATTACAGATATGCAAGTGATAAAGTTTATATGGAATACTTTTCTTTTAATATTAATACAAGGAAATATATAGGAAATATTGATACAGCATTTGTACTTACTTTTACAGAGATGAGCAGTTGCCATATTGCAGTTGACTGATCACAAAAAAAAAGCAATTTCAAGGACTTTACATATATAATGTACAGAACTAGAAAAATTACTCTACTACTGTATTTTTAAAGCATAGAACACACTACATTAGTTCTGCACAACGATTTTAAAAATTATCCAGTGAATCTTTGGAAAAATAAGAACCATAACTGAAACTGATTGCATCCAGTTATTCAAGAAATCAACAAAATTAAGATCTCATTAAGGTAGGTTAATGAATAAACTTAATTTTTGAACATCAAAGTATGTATATGTAAAATCTGCCTTGTGTATTTTACATGAGTTTTTTTTTTTTTTACTTGAGGCTGGGTATGAGTGAGATAGGGTTCATATGCAATTATTCTGATAATGTCCTCTGAGACTATTGCAGGTCTGTATGAATAACTGGCTTTATCAGTTATTGGATGTAAATACATTTATTTGCCCCATATCTATGTTTTGTTAGATATGTTGTGTATATACTTTATATTTATCTGCCTCATTAATCAACAGTTCAGGAGTTTGTTAATACTGAACTTGTTTAGTTACATTTTTGGACTATAAGAAAATCCTCCTTGTCAGGTGGCACATCCCATTTTCGGTTTAAGATCTTACAACATAATTGCATGTACAGTATTATTAAAAAAAAAAAAGTATCGAGTGATCTCAAAATTTGCACAGGGAATACATTCCAAGAAAGTATCTTAAAGTTAAGTTATAGAAAATACATAATTTGTTGGACCACACTAAAACAGCATAAAACTGTCAGCCACAATTATGCACATTATGATAAGCAGGAACACTAAACGTCTTACATGATAACATGTACCACAAACATCCATCACATACCAAGCACAACTCTAGAACTTTTATGTAAATCCCCAAAATGCATCAGAACTATGTATAGGCAATGCATTTCATACTTCATACTGCACATTAGCTACTGAGGCATTTATCAAGTGATAAATGGAACATGATAAATCAACATAAAATGGCAATCAAATTAGTGCAACACCCTTGCCAGTTGCTTCAATAAAAGACTATCCCCCCTTGCAAGTTACTTCAATACAAGACCAGCCACACTTGTAAGTTGCATTATTATAAATTCAACCACACTTCCAAACTGCTCTGACTAGTACAAGCTCAGCCACACTTGCAAATTACTCCAATTCAAAGTGATTCAAGACTAGCCAATGCAAATTTATACCTCAAAGTGAGTCAGACAGACTTCTATAAAGACTAAACATAATTAAGATGTATTTTTCTCTATTATTTGTTATGCTTTTAGGATATAAGTAACACATCTAAGCAAATCAGACAATTTATTTACATCTATAATTATCAGAAGTTCACAGCATTAGAGATTACGATTCACAATACCTTTGCACAGGTACACTTGGTATGCAGTAACCTAATATTAGAAGTTTACAATTTGTAAACACACTAGCTATTGATGTACACACTTTCCAAAAAATAAATATTTTACAAATATTATACAATATCAATACCTCTTTGAAAGGAAATAATAAATGCTACAATTAGTATTTTACATTGCTTTCAAATGTAACAGAAGACTCTTTATGTTGAATCTTTGAAAGTCCTTACAAGTTTCTGTTAAGACATTTCAGGGTAATGGGGGAAGCTAAAATAGGCCCAAATGCAATTATAAATGAGAAGTTAACTATAAAAGCAAACTTTATAGTGGTAACTGCACACTGTAGTGTTCATTGATGAAATTAATCATGCATTATAAAGCATCTGAGAACATTGTATTTATGTTTATTACATTAATAAAATTAAGCACTATGCAATATATCTCGTCATATAACATAAAAATAGTAATACAGTACAAGTTTAATTATTAAAATTACTGTATAACTTCTAAAACTAAGCAGCTAATTGTAAATCAATAAATTCTGGCAATGCTGCCACATACATGTACAGTACATTCAAAAATAATAGATTTCAATTAAGTAGGTGCACATCAGAGAAGTGAGCAACATAGTATAAAATTGGTCATGATGTCACACCAAGAGGTTATCACTGCAATTGGCCAACTAAATACACAGTAATTATTTAGTAAAATTCTGCATAAGTCTCTCATTGTAGAGGGTGGTCATGTGACTGAGGTGGCATTTATTTGGGGCGACTACGGCATACCAGGAGGTGCTGCTGCATGTTATACTTTTGGTTTGTACGGTGAGGACAGTATGGGCATAAGAATGGCTTCTCCCCTGCATGAATTGTTAGGTGTCTCTTTAAGTTGTATTTCTGGTAGCGCCCGTGGAAGGTTTTGTTGCACAGGTGACAGATAGCTTCTCCATCAGGGCCACCTGAGCCACCTCGTGGTATTAGGCCAGCTGGTGTCACCAACTCATCCAACTCCCCGAACTGCCGTTGCCACGTCTGCCGCATGCACGATCCTCCCTCCCCCTGGAAAGTGCAAAGATCTCAGTAGCACTCACTAGAAGCCATCTCACATAGACTTCAAGATTTCTTCTTGCACTTAAATATTGGTGAAGGTTATCAAACAAAGTCCATTTACATAAAAACTCTTCCTTCCAGAGTAACTACTTATATTTCCCTTTCTTAAGAAAGTCCATCTGTATCATATGCTATTATTGCACATAAAAATATATATATAAATATATATATATATAAATATATATTTATATATAAGATTAACATTCTTGCACAGCATCTACCTAAGTGGCATTTTGTGCCATCATATTTGAGTTTCCATTAGTAGAAGTAGGTGGGTGGGAATGGATGCTGTGTACTTGCTCTAGTACATCCACACTCCTACTGGTAGAAGCTGTCATATGGGACTGAAAACTGTGAGTTTGCTCCATTACATCAACATGGGCCACTGTAGTAGTAGGTGGCTGGGAATGATGACTGGTTGCCTCCTCCAGTATGCTCAGATTGACACTGGCAGAAGTGTGTGAATGAGAAGGAAGGCTGTGCACACGCTCCATATGACGATCCAAATTATGACGACGGTTAAACTGATGACCACAATGCTTACAACTGTAAGGCCGCACACCTCGATGAATGTCCAGATGACGCTTCAGGTTGTACTTGTGATACTTGCCGCTGAAATGGACCCCACATATTGGGCAGTCAACTCCATCTGAGCCTCCGGCTTGATGGTGTGGCAGCTGGGGCAGAAGTGATGGGTGGCACAGGGCATTCTGTAACACAAGGCCTCAACTCAAATTTTCATCCACCACCACAATATTGAAATTCAAAGCTTAATTCCAGATAATTCTTTTGGGTGCTTTGTCTTGGTGCACTGTTTACACTATAACACACGACAACATACCAGCAAACAGGGCATCTATTCCCTAATACATTACTATATTAGGTCTAGCATACAGATACCCATAGATAAAAATTAACTGATATATCCAAAGAGGACTGCCTGAGAAACAAAGGATTATCTGTAAGTGGTATAGATAACTGTAACTTGCATTATTATTATTGAGGCAATGTGGTTCCATGTCTCGACAAAAGATGGCCTTTTAGATGACTCTTTCTGTTGAAGGCCAAGGTACAGAGGGGGCACTGGAAGGGTCGCAGCCCAGCGTGGATGCTAAGATGCTGCTTAAGGTTGAAGGTACGCTGAGATCTCCTGCCACGGAACTCCCGCCCACACACACCGCAGACGGAACTGCCCTCGCCCCCCTCTGCCTCATCCCTCCATGGGGCGGCCATAGCTGCGCCCTCCCCGAGGTAACTGCACCCCTGCCGGCAGGAAATAATCTCAGGTCATCCGTATTCATCACCAGCTGTCGTCAATACTGCCCATCATACCCAATATTAACCACTTTTCCTTAATCTGCTTAATTGTCTTTGATTCTGATCTAATATCCATTACATGTACTGGTTATGCAATGTGCCAAGATGTCGTTTAAGGTGACTCTTCCTAACAAAAGTCTGTGGGCACACATGACACCGAAATGGCCTTAGGCCGGAGTGGATGGCAAGGTGCTGCTTGAGGTTGTTTTTGCGGTTGTTTCCAAGAAAGTTCTGTCCACACAAGTGACAGATGGCGTCACTCATTGTACCCAGGAGCAAGACTTCACCCTGCAAAATAACGACCATTTGCTAAGCGGCAATGTTTTCCATGAATATTTGTCTATGGAAGAAAATTACTAGTTATGCAGAAGGCTTACATTAAACTCTGAATAATTAGCAATTGGATAATGAACACCTGATGAAGGTGTCTTCCTCAGGGACTACAGAAAACAATCCTTGTCACCAACAGCTCACTGAATGGCCTTAATACATTTTCAATAAGATGAATTTGCTTTAAATAGCTAAACTGTATTGCATCTCTTCTGAACCAGATATTGAATTAGTATATCATACTGGTAGCTTACAATGTACTTTGCCTAAATAGCAAGGAACCCAAATGTCTGAACATTTCTAAGCTGATTTATACTTGGTGCATAAAACACTTACACATTAAAATTTCCTACCTTTGAATCAAACTTTCAAAATTTAAGCATTATACTGTAGATGTGTTCCATCTTACTTGTCATAAAAGATGGTGCTATACACCAGCATAAAAAAAAGCAAAAATGATTAAAACAATAAATTTGTCAAATGTAAATAAGTAGCAGATAAAATGTGTGTGTAATTACCTAAGTGTAGTTACAGGATGAGAGCTACGCTCGTGGTGTCCCGTCTTCCCAGCGTGTGTATGTATGTATGTATGTATGTATGTATGTATGTATGTATGTATGTATGTATGTATGTATGTATGTGTGTGTGTGTGTGTATGTGTGTGAATATTCATACATCTTAATTACACAAACTATGCCAGTGGTGTCCAGTCATCTTATAATCTCTGTCATAAGATGTTTTGCGACGATAGTGAGAGTGAATGAATGAGATGATGAAAATTATGACAACAAAACCATAAAAAGGCACAGAAACTGAAAATTGTTTTAGTGATTGCACAATTGATTATACAATACTGTATAGTGCAGTACAGTAGTATACAGTACCAGAATCAAAGCACTTCTAGTATCTACGTCTTTTGTGGGAGTCCATCATCTCGTCTGTCATTACCAGGATTTACTGTACAGGCAAAAACAAATATATATATATATATATATATATGTATATATATATATATATATATATATACACACACACACACACACACACACACACACAAAGCGAATATAGTGCCATATATAGTAAACAACCATACAGTATTTACAAATATGGTTGAATTATATAGGTAATTGAAGTACAGTACAGGTAATTCACAGGTAAGTACAGGTAACTGAATTATATTGCACTGCATAAATTGTTTATAAAGTGGAGCATTAAAAGTCAGGAATGACCATGACAAAGGAACATGATGTGTCATGAACATGACATCCTTTTATTTACCTGATAGTGTGTGTATTACTTAATAGGATGTATATGTCGAATTATATTCTGTAAATACAGTACATGGAACTCCTGCTTGAAAAGAAATTGTTGAATTGGAAATGTAAAATGCAAAAGGACTCCAAACCAGAACAATGCTCATTATACTCATTTACATCATACAGTAATGCCAATCTTACAATGGAGCAACGTTCTGTATTTCTGGATTGGTACTTGTTTGCCAAAAAACTGTAAAAAATTAAATTTTATGTAAAAAATTATACTTAATGCCATGAGATATAATTTACAATAAATAACACACAATAATGTATGGCATAACAATAAATAATAAGCTTCAGATGCAATGAAATTATAGTTGCAGTGGAAGATTCCAATACAAATACAGTACTGTATTTACATTCAAGCAGGAGTCCAGTGTACAATACAGTACATGACCAAGTGTCATAAAATATTATAATTTACTTACTCACCAGAGCACAAAGTAAAACGAGTTATATGGAGAGTTAAAAATTACATCAGGGCCATTAGAAATAAATGCAACAGCGCAGGGAGGAGTAATATGCAGCTTCTGGTATAATTTTTGTTATACAGTGTAGTGGTCAGTCTAAAATTCAGAGCTTAAATCCAAATACTTAATCCCTCTGAAGAAGCAGATAAATTTTATTACCAGATTTACCTTTTTATCAAATTCTGAGATTTCAGAATCAAGATTCAGATTTGGGCATGGCTGCAGTGCAATCCAGATTATAAAAGTAAGTTCCATCACGTCACATGTTTTCTTGGCTATATTTTGTAAGTCTTGGGATTATAATATCATTAAAATTATTGTAATTTTCTTGTACAATTTTTTTTACTTCACTTGTACAGCACTATAAATTGTACAGAGTATTTGTTAGTGACTTTTTTCTGTAACATCTGATGATGTAGAGTGTGCGCACTTATTTACCTATCCTTCTCACTTAACTTGTTCCAACTACTGTATTTACTACTACTGTTTGCATACAAGAACTTTCTAATATTTTGTTAGCACCTATGTTTCCTTAGCTTGAATCTATGACCTCTTGTTCTTGAGGTTGCAGGATTCATGAATTCCTCTCTGTCAATTGCTATTACTATTTTGTATGTAGTGATCATATTGCCTCTTTTTCTTCACTCTTTTATAAGAACTTCATTACCATGGATAGTAAAGCAGAATTATTGAAGAAACTAAATTGTGGCTTGGCAGGCAATCAGCAGCCAGAGGAGTACAGCGTGGTGATTGGAACTAGGTCTGTTTCTCATATAAACAGTAACGGAAACAAATCATGGATGTTGTGAGTAAAAAGAGCAGGCTGTGGTGGTAAGAGCAGTGATTAGAAAAGATTGAGATCTGCTAAGTATGAGGATTTGTAAAAGCTGTTAACACATCATAGTCTAGGGGAGCTGTTGGGGGAACAAAGTTACAGTCTCCAACTAAATGATCCAAACAATGGGCATGCAGACTTTAACCACTGTACTGCGGAGAGTGCCCTAAGGCGCTCTGAGGGCTGTGCTATTTTCTTAATTAGGCTATATTTTAATGTTTTCATCACTCTTTGCAGTTTGAAATGAAAATAGTTTAGAAACATTTTGACATTAACTTTACCTGAATATTTATAAAACAACAAAAATATGTCCTTGACAATTGCACTATGAAGTTTTTGCCAAAACCAGGTGTGTAGTGCAGTGGTTAAGGTCAGTTAAATATTAAATGTGAAGCTGAAGTGCACTGTGAAAAGGCCTGTCGACTGCAGTATTACTCTGTACAGTACTATAATTGCTGGGTTATCATGGCCAGCCTCTGTTACGCTACATAAGGATAAGTGGAAATATAAATATTTAAATTTTTTTTTAGGAAATTTATTATTTACAGGTACTGTATATACACAGAAAACCATTGTTTATATATTATTTGTGCCTAAATGCTGCATGAACACACATGTAGCGTATCATTTCCAACACGAAAACTATAAATAATTGGGAAATAGACAGTTGAAGAGAACAATGTCTTGGGAATTCTAATTTCTGCCACTCCTGATTGATATAAGCCAGCCCTTGAAGAAATGTATATAAATACCATTATGTTGGGTTTGGTTGCAGGTCAGTAGCTACCTATGGAAAAAAAAAGTTGCACACCTCCATCAAAGGATAAAACTTAACAAAATTAAACCCCAGAAATTCTAGTTAACTCTTCAAAAATACTATAACGACATGCTGATATACGGAAGATATCTACAAAAATAGACAAAATTATTTTTTTGTTTTCCCCAACAATATCTCAGAGTATGATCATTACAAAAATTGTAAGGGCAGAACAGATAGTTTGTAAATGTTTTAAAACAAAATATTTGATTTACATATTTTTCTTTTTTTTTCTTTTGCTTCCAATTAGATTATTAAGTTTTTGCTTTAAGTGGAAGAATAGCATGATGAAGTCTTAGAAAGGTGCATTATACTATAGGGTAAAAGAAACAAAATACAGTATTGCATAGTATGTAACTACCTAAGTGTAATTACAGGATGAGAGCTATACTTGTGGTGTCCCATCTTCCCAGCCCTCTTTGTCATATACAGTAACGCTTTGAAATTATAGTAGTGGATGTGGAAGACAAATGGTGCCACAGGCTCCTAAGAGTCAGGTTTGGCCTCGCAAATCAAATGAAAATGCCACCAAATAAATTAAATGTAATAAAATACCATGCTATCTTGCACATAAATACCAATCTTATTGCTTAATGTCCAAAAGAACGAAGCTACTAAGCAAGAGGGCTGCTCATGCAGGCCACGAGGTGTACCCTCCAAAGAACAAGTGGCTAAATCAAATTAAAACACTATGCCATCTTGTATATCAATATCAGATCATAACTTTCGGTGGTTCCAGATACATTTGGAAGAACGATGCTGGTGGTTGGTTATTTGGAATATGAACCTGTAGGTACTAATTATGTTGTTATTGTATAGAATTGTTGGCCAACAGTGTTGAAAGTAAGTTGGGCTTATCATAAATACAGTACGTAGCAAATAAAATTTTAATAATAAACATATTAACTGGGAACAAATAAACCAAGACCTCACAGATATAAGCTGGGAAGAACAGCTAGAATATGCAAACCTAAACCAGTGCCTCGAGAAAATAAGCTCAGTAGCACTAGAAATATGCTTAATCCACATACCTCTTAAGAAAAATGAGGAAGAGATGCAGATTGGAATGAGAACGACATTCTATAGATGAAGAAAATGAATAGCAAAATATTGTAACTTGAATCCCCCACCCTACCCAAAAGAGACTATCCCAAACATGACAAAGATTACGTAGAGAAATAAAAACGATTGGAGTAAAGCTACAAGAATCATATTAAATCTAGGAGAGGCAAAAAGAGCAAATGGCCATCAGCAAAATAAGAGAGGACTCCAAAATACAGTACAGGTACTTTATCTCCTATGCAAAATCTAGAACAAATAGTACATCTAGAACTGGGCCCCAGCAAAAGAGACATGGAACTTTCACAGATGTAATATAAATATACGAGACAGACAGGAAAAAGGCTGGAGGGGGTAAACTGATGTCAGGTCACGTTTGTTAAGAAGATTAGAGCACTTAAGTATGTACTATGAAAGTATGTACTTTCACAGTACATACTTAAATGTCTCCAAAAATTATATTGCAAATTTGTCATGTACGAGCAATATAAACCCTTGGTAATACAATACAGTTCAATATACAGTGGAACCTCGATTAACAAATTTAATCCGTTCCGGCACCGAGCTCGTCATGTGAAATGCTCGTCTTTCAAAACGAATTTCCCCATTTAAAATATTGGAAACAAAAATAATAAGTTATACCACCGAAAAACATCACTATGATATTCAATTTTTTAAATAATGGAGCAGCCTACCTGACATACACTGAACGAACCTTTATGACATTTTTCCTTGTTTCAAATTTGATCATTTTTTTTTTGTTAGAAAACATGGAGCAGCGTACCTGACATACACTGAACAAACCTTTATGACATTTGTTCTTTTTTCAAATTTGTTAATTTTTTTATTTTTTTTTCCCATTTTTTTATAGCAAAAGGTTTGTTCAGTTTATGTCAGGTAGGCTGCTCCATTATGACAATCTTTGTTTCAAAAGTGTTTAATTTGTTATATATTTTTCATTTATTTATTAATAATGGAGCAGCCTATCTCGCACACACTGAATGAACCTTTATGACATTTTTCCTTGTTTCTAATTTGTTCATTTTTTTCCCTTAAGAAACATGGAGCAGCCTGCCTGACATACACTAAACGAACCTTTTTGACATTTGTTATTTTTTCAATTTTTTCCTTTTTTTTGTTTTTGTTTATTTTACCAAAAAAAAAAATACTTTGCAACATCACAGCAGTCACCCCCTTACATCCAGCATCATTGGCATCTTTAAAAAAAAAAAAATTATTTGCAGCATTGGAGACGTCCGAGAAGGTGCAAGAAGCAGCGGGAACGCACCATGTGGTTTTCTCGTTAATCAAACAAGCGCTTGCCATTCAAGACAAATTGTCGGGGATCGGCGTGCTCTTACTCAAAATGCTCGTAATTTGAGGTGCTCGTCACTCGAGGTTCCACTGTATTGTATTTAAGACATAGGAATTCAAAATTTGGAGTAACTTACCAAAACATTGTAACCAATAACAAATGCTATAATTATTGTTTAAATAAAATTAATTCTTAAGATTGCCTGAAGGGTGAAACAAAGCTTAAAATCAATACAGTGCAATACAATATGATGGTCTCAAAACATATTAACATACAGTACATCTTTCCAGTTCAGTGACCTGCCAGTACAGTACTCCAGGAGTCTTATACTATCTTTAGGTCAGTGACCTGCCAGTAACCTGTTAGTAATCATCTTATACTGTCCTAAGGTCAGTGACCTGCCAGTAACCTGTTAGTAATCATCTTATAGTGTACTGTCCTTAGGTCAGTGACCCGCCAGTAGTGCAGGAGTGTAACACTGTCTTCAGAGACATATCTTTTGTGATCCTTTCCCAAGTCTTCCATAAGTGTGCTACATAAGTCTCGGGTAATACAGTGCAGTACATGTACAGTGGTGCCTTGGTTAACGAATTTAATACTGTATGTTCTGGCACCGAGCTCGTCATGTGAAATGCTCGTCTTGTGAAACAACAACAACACTGTCGTCGGAGGCATCTGAGAACCAGCGGGAACGCTAGGAACCACCACGTGGTTTTCTCGTTAACCGAGCTTGTTAATCGAGACAAAATTTCTGCCAGTGGCTCGCTCGTTACCTGAAATGCTCGAAGATGGGGATGCTCGTCACCCGAGGTTCCTCTGTATATATATACAGTGTACTGTAAAATTCATGGTGAATTCATGTCACAAATCTGAAGCAACTTGCATCAGGCAATAAAATATCAAGGAAAACCTAAGACATTGCAATAAATAAATCCAAAAGGTGTCACAAGAAAGCTAAAAAGAATCTTTAATCAATACAATATATTGCAGGATCCCAAGGCATTTGTAAAGCAAACTTATAGCAATTTAATTCTAGCAATGAGATAATACAAAAAATGTGATTGTGTATAGTATTGTTCAGTATAGCTAAGACTGTGCAGATCACTGTACAGTACCTTACCTTGTGATGGTTCCAAGGATCAATGTCCCTGCATCCAGGTCAGGTCTCTGACTAAGATTGTGTACAGTAAAAATCGTATTTAGTAAAGGGCTTATGTAGTGGATGAATGAGTTTGCCAGTATAAATGCAAAATAATATATGATCTGATAATAAAATTTGCTTGATGGTACTGAATATATGAATATCTATGTCCCCATCAACATTTCTCCTATATTTCTCAACATTTCTCATGTATTTTTCAATATAAACATGAAACATATAGAAATGAGTGCACAGTACACTATCAGTCAATGTCACTGTAAAAAGAAAACAAACAACTTTTATATTTTTCCAGCTGGTAATGTGCAAAGCATAGTGAAAGTTCTCACAAGCAAAGCAATTATCATCTTGAGTGACAGGTAGTTTGCTGCGGTTATCTCTGGATAGCCCCCCCACCCTCCCTGATACTTTGGTTGATCCCCTGATAAGCTATTCACACTCTGTGCTTTGCTCCCCCCCCCAAAAAAAAACCAGTGATTTTCAGGAATTTTGACATGAAGCATTTTAGCATCAACGGAATGTTTACTTTCATAGTATGGTAAATGCATTTTAGCATCATCGGAATGCTAAAGTGTTTATAAAATACTGTATAAGAAAAAAAAATACCAGCAGACCTGGCTTCAGTGGGGAACTTGGTAAGTTCTTGAAAAATTCTCAGATAAACCAGCCACCAGTGTCAAAATTTGATAAAAAAATCTGAATGCTCAAAGGATATCAATAAGGAGGAAGCATAGCCAGGGATCCATAAACCCCGGAATTATCACACTGTAGACATGTGGTCATATATTGTAAGAATCATATTACAATGTGCAAGATATATGGGTCTGGTATTGTTATACAGTAACAATATACTGCTCCCATGCAAATACTGAAAGTTGCACAAAATTTCAAGAACTGCCAGAAGGGTGCTACAGAACCATACCATACCATACATCAAATAAAAATATGTATTTAGCTATGCCAGAATTGTAAATACAAGTAGCTCCCATAAAATTATGTAATGTAAACAGCATTACATTTCATAATTCAGCAAAATATACATTCCAAATTTGAAACAACTCTGCTACTGAGAGGTTATACAATAAAAAGGAAATTCATAAAACCACAAAAATTACTTCAGCAGAAAACAAAATTGGCATCTCAATTATAAATGAGACTGTCAAGCATAATATGTCTAAAGATAATATGGAGTAAGACTGCTGTAGACAGGTTAATTTGTTGTCTGGGTATTATGCAAAGGCCCCAATATCAGAACCTTTAGTTCTAAAAACAAGTTACTACAAGGCTTTATCATCGGTATTAACAGGAAGTTCTGTATTATTACTATACAAAAATGCTTCAAGTTGGAAGTTAATCCCAAGATATGTTCTCAAGATTAAAATTGGAATCACAGTGTGATAGACAGAAATGTGAAAACCAAAATGTGTCTTTGGTAAAGATACCAATTAATGGGTTGCGTTTGGTTAACACTGTTCGGTGTGTGAGACAAAATCTCCAAAAGGGACATTATTAAAAAAAAATTGTTACTTAAAAAAAATGCATAATGTATAAACTATATTCTGTGCATTAGTAATATTAACAAATATGAAATAGAAAAGATTTACATCACTGCACTTTCACACAAAAAATTCAGTAATTGTATTGCCAAATACTGAAATATACTGTAATATCATGTCTGTGAGGCATCATCTCAACGAGAAATAATGAGTAAGTTTAGAGCAGTGATGCAAAAGTTGCACGGTGAATGCCAACAATCTCATGACTACTGTATACAGTACAGAACCCCTTTGTGTGTGTTAACCCATTAGTGTTGACCTAACTTTAGTGCCATACCAGTGTTATGTATTACAATTCAAAAGTACACTATTTTAATATACCAGAATGTAAACAACAGAACAGCACTGCACTTTAATACTCTAAATGCAAAACAAAACCGAGTCATGATGCAAGCCACAGACATTTGTCTTTATTCACATACTTTTATAAGAGTAAATTTGAGAGTAGAAAGCCAGTAAGACAGATTTGATGAGCAAGCAATTGGGAAATTTGGTATGAATTTAAACTGCACACAAAATGGTGCAAAACAAGAATTAGAAGCAGTTTATTTATTAAGAGTCAATAACCAGCATTTTTGTCTATGACAACTCAGATAAAATACATTGCTATTAGAATAAAGTGACTGCTGGGATGATTTACTGGAGAATGACAAGTTTAGTTCACTGTTTAAATGCCTAGTGTTTCTTATGTAAAGAAAGAATTAAATGAGTAATAACTATTGTTGTGGTAGGATCCCTTAAACCCTCAAAATGCAATATCATTCAAATTGTCATCCTGCATGTTTGCAAAAAAGTTTACTGTAATTTGTTGTTCTTACGTAATGGTAGATTTGTATTCAAAAATTTAAGAAATGTACAAAAAATCATATTTCTCACACTTATTTTGGCCTGGGCAGAGGTCAGCAGCTGGCTTTTGTCAGCATTATATTGTGATATGAGCCAGGACCAAACAAAAAAATATTGATTATTTTTTTGAAATGTGAAATACTGTACAGTACAGTACATTTAAAATTAGTCTGTATGAAAAAGTAAAAATACCAAAATAAATATAATACAGTATATAGAGTACATTGAAGACCATCGTGTTGCCCAGGTAAGTGCTATGATCATTATACTATGATGGAGAACCAGGAGCTGATAACATCTGATTTCAAATTATTTTGTGACTTCCTGTGACTGCTGAAACACCCCATTGAGCAATTGGAACCACATAGGCAACATTAGTATTCAAACTGCCTTTTGAAAGGGCAACCGTATTTTTATCCCTGTACTGTATTACTTTTCAGTTTTCTCTAGGAAAATGCCTCACTCACCGCTGAAAGTGGAAAAGGTGGTACTGTAACTGTGGTAGGGAGTGATGATGACGATGTTTATAACGCTCGCTAATCTGGATCATATAGGGGCCCACTCCTCTCAGAGTTTGCCAGACATCCGGATTAGCAGGAATTCTTACTGGGAACATCCAAAACTGAACATATTCATAATTTTCTTCAACCACAACCAATATCATTCATATTTCCACACACAATAAACATAAATTTACATGGTTGGGGTAGATTGGCAAGGTCAGTTTTGACTGCCAGCTGCTAAGGCTTCTGGTGAGCATAAGTCTCTTGATATCATTCAGTAACCTGGTGAAACTCTCGGTAACCAAGATTTCTCTTGAAGTTTGGCAGACAAAACTTGGACTCAATTTTGTTCAGATAACCCAAAGGTCCGAGTTAAGAGGGTCCAGATTAGCAAGCTCTTTCAGTACTGAGGATGATGCTGATGATCTTCACATATGCCATTCACACTATCAATTCACATCCAAAAATATTACTTTTTCCATTACAATAAAGATTTTCTCATGAAGCTTGCCCCTATACACTAGCCGAATTCATTCATTACTAATCTGCTGGCTTGACTGGCTCAAAGACTTTGTGCACAGATGCAAAGTGACGTTTCATGGACACTTTCTGGTTGAATGCCATGTTGCATACTGGGCATGGATAAGGTCGTAGACCAGCATGAATTGTGAGATGCTTCTTGAGATTGTATTTGTGATAATCCCCTCGGAACATCTTCCCACATTCTGGGCAAGAAGAACCCCTTAGAACAGACACCGAGGCATCAAGTGTACCCAAGGTAGCAGAAGCAACACTACAACTATTAACTCCAGAAGAAGATTGTAGGGAGATTTTGGAGACACTGTGCGTAGGTAGAGTAGAGGTGTTAAATGGGGTTGCTGGAGAATAAGTGGTTGATTGGTCTGGTATGGTGAGAAGTGCCCTAGCGATGGCGACCTCTGAGGTGGAGAGATGCGAGTGTCCCCGAGGTCGCGGATTTCTGGAGGCCACCTGGAAAATAACACCCAGGTCAGGAGAGGCTCTCAAGATACCGGACCGGACACTACAACTATCAGTAACTAACACCAAACACCATAGGTTATCAGATTCAGCTCTAAATTTTCAGGCTTTACCTGGCTTGTATGCCAGGACGGAAACAACTATTACTTATAAACTGTAATTAAACTGCAAATATACTGTGTATCAATACCAAAAAAGAACGTCTCAATTAAAAAAAATAAAAAATAAAACTGATTCCCCTAAATTTTATCTTCTTTATTTTTAAAGCTTTCCATATAGGACAAAAATAGTAGTGTAATAATTAGAAGCATTAAACACATCGTCAACCCTATGTGCAAATAATACGTACATGGTAAATGCAGGCCTGAAGACATCAATGCAAAATTTGTTTGGATCTATTGTGGACCAGTTTTTGGTTAATTACAATAAAATGACATGACTTCAGCCAACCCCAATCAAATAGTACTCGAGTATATCCCTGAGAGATTAACTTGTAGGAAGATTCGTGTACTCGTCTCTACATGGATTTCCTATCACTAGTTAGAAAGTGAGTGAGGTCACAACGAGAGAGCATTGTGTGCAAGACAACAGAGCATATGGAATAGAAGTGTTAAGTGGTAACAAAATGGTAATGTAATTACAGTACTGTACTTAGGTGTAGTTATTGGATGAAAGCTATGCTCTTGGTGTTCCATCTTCCCTACAATCTTTGTCATATGATGCTTCCAAACTTGCTGATGGTTTTAGCATACATCACTTTCTTACTTAAAAAGTTTCCAGCCATCTACAACCCTGCTCACAAAATGGAACATTTGGATATTTTTTCAATAAATTTGTATGCTTTGCTTAAATCTATGGCTTTTTGCTCTTGATGTTCCAGGTTTACAAAATTCCTCCTCATCAACTGTACAAATTCAGGACACAATTTTGTATGTGGAGATCATATCACCTCTTTTTCCATCTTAACTTCTATCTTTGCCATATTTAGCACTTGTAGTCTTTAGAGTTTAGTTCTGTAAGCCATTGAGTAGCAAGTCTTTGCACACTTTCTAGTTTATTGAGATAAGAACACCACATAACTGCAGCATATTCCTATTTCGATCTCACAAATGTCATGAAGAGGTTTTTGTATAACAGTACTCTATCCAACTTTCAACGTGGTTCTGAAACTTGTTAGTGGGGCATAGGCTACTCTCACAACACCTTTGATGATACAGTGTACATAGTTTATTATCCAGAACCATTCCTAGATCTTCTTTCTAAATGTTAACATATTTTCACACAATTTATAGGTTAGTTTGGTCTGTTTATCCCAATTCCATGTTCCATTATGGGGCATTGATTTGCACTGAATATATCTGCCACTTTGTGCATTAATTTTGTCTAGGTCATTTCAAAGGGCATAACTGTCATCTAATTTAGTACTTTCATTCGTAACTCAGACTCATCTGCAAACTTATTCATATAACTGAATCCCTTCTGCTATAACACTTATATAGACAATTAAGGTGCAAGAAATGTGGAGTTGGGCTATGCTTCTTTGGACTCTTTCCAAGATTGTGACACTGAGGACTCCCCAGGGCAACACATAAGAAGTATCCATGTTCAAACAGTATTAAACCGTAAAACATGATTGTTAAAGTGACAGCACTATATTGCCAGTGTTCTAAATCTGAATGTACAGGTAAATGCACACACGTTATATGTATCTATACAATACCTGCAGTATTATGCAAGTATCTCGGGTGACAACCCGCTACATCCAACCTGTCCTCTTACTAATTATGTTGCTTCTCTCTCTTATGCGCACTAAGGCTAAAAATTGCCGTAATAGAAAATGAAAGCGGCTTGCAGAAGTGACGTACTGTCTCGTTTTCTGTTTTAGGTCCTCTGGGTTAGTCTGTTAGGTTAGGAGAGGACACTTTAAATTAACAGTATTCATGACGTTTTGAAACCTTACCTGGAGCATACCTGGAGAGGGTTCTGAGAGTTTTTCTATTCCCTGAGCCCTTAGGTGAACCTGCTGCTCTCCTAACCTACCAGAGGACCTAAGACTTGTTGCTTTGGGTCCATTTTATTTGAAAAACTCCAATACGACAATTTTTAGTCATAATGCACATGAGCAAAAAGCAACATAATTTGAAAGAAGGGCTGCTACATCAATTTGTATTGAACTTATCAGAATACGGTATAAATACAGCAGAAACAAATACTGTAGTGAAGGATACTCCCACATGGTAACCTACTATCACCCAACAAGTAACATTAGCCACCCAGCCCACCAGCAATCACAACTGCCCACATTTTCTTGAGGTTATCTTGAGATGATTTCGGGGCTTAGCATCACCCTCCTTTTTGTTACACCCCCCCCAGGAAGCAGCCCGTGGCAGCTGTCTAACTCCTAGGTACCTATTTACTGCTAAGTAACAGGGGCATCAGCGTGAAAGAAACTTTTTGGCCATTTGTCTCCGCCTCCACCGGGGATAGAACCCGGAACCTCAGGACTACGAAACCCGAAGCGTTGTCCACTCAGCTATCAGGCGCCCCTAAGTGAAATTTTACATTTTATTCCAGTCAAACTATTACATGAATGGTTATTCTTTATATATAGTATATTAGGGAGCCGGCGGCTGAGCGGACTGTACGCGTGATCCAGTGGTCCCGGGTTCAATCCCGGGCGCCAGCGAAAAACAATAGGCAGAGTTTCTTTCACCCTGATGCTCCTGTTCCCTAGCAGTAAATAGGTACTTGGGAGTTAGTCAGCTGTCAAAGGTTGCTTCCTGGGAGTGGAGGCCTAGTCGAGGTTACCTTACCTTGACGTTGACCAGGACCGGGCCACGAGGACACTAAAGCCCCGAAATCATCTCAAGATAACCTCAAGAAGATATACATAGACAGAACCTGTACATAATTACCTAAGTGTAGTTACATGATGAGAGCTATAACCCATCCCCCCTACCTTGAACAAGCTAACATTTCCTTTCTATGTATATATAAGAGGTATCCAGTTCACCAAAGTCTCTTCCACCCTTGCCCCTTTTTCCTCAATCTTCACCTTATCTTCCCTTTGACCCCATTCCCTTACTTCTTCCCCTCTCTTGGTGCACTTGACCCTGTCACCTTAGTCCTCCTCCCCTTCCCCTCTCCTTTCCTTCTCTCAAAAAATTAATTATTATGAAGCACAGAAACCGTTGCCTTGACACCCCCCTATACAGTAGGTCTTCCTTTCCTCCTCCCGTGCACTGCACGACCTCGTAAGAGATACCCTACCTGAACCCCCGAGTGATTTACCAGGAATACACGATTTTGCTTTCACCGAATGTTCAAATCAATGGAATGCTGTTGCAGCCCCAGCATCCATCATAGATCCAACAAAAAAACATAAACAGACCAGCTGGGACCACCCACTAGAGGAAAAAATAGCTGAGCGCTGCAACATCAGACAAAGATAAAGCCCGCCTCAGAGCAGTAAGTGATCCCCCCATGCAGGAGACTTACTTCTGGCAGTACCTATGTTGGCAATGGGCACACGCCTAAATCCAGAATCCTTTTGTGTAGGAGTGGCTCGCTGACTGGTGCCCCAATTCACACTGAATACAAGTGTATTTGCAACAGGGTGGAAGCAGACCAATATGGACTGCATGAGTTGCACTGCAGAGAATCCAAGGGCTGGCATGCAAGACACGACGAGGTCAATAACATCATCAAGAGGAGCCTTGTCTCGGCTCAGTGCCCAGCGGAGAGCGAACCTCACATCCTAGGAAGCCAAAACTCAGATAACCCCCACTTCACCCAGACGGCATCACAAAATACTCCTGGAAGAGGGGCAGACAGCTGGCGTGGGACTACACATGTGTATCCACATAGCCAACAAATACATACGCTTCAGTGTTGATCAAGCAGGTGGGGCAGCCAACCACAGGAAAACAGCAAAATCAATCAAGTACAGGCAACTCGAAGGTCAATACACCTTTGTTCCCATAGCATCTGAGATGCATGGCCCCTGGGGTAAGAGTGCCCTGGAATTCCTCAAAGAATTGGGTTCTAGGCTCAGTGACATCACCAGAGACCCAATGCTGCCAGTTTCCTGTTTCAGCGCCTTAGTGTCGCAATCCAGAGGGGAAAATGGCTGCTGCATCCTCAGTTCCTGGCCGGAAGTGGAGGAGCTCCAAGAGATCCATAACCTTTAAACCCTATTTTATTAACTAATGTACATCTTGTAACCTTTAAATATCTCATAAAGCACAACAAAATACAAAAGGAGGGGGGTGGTAGGAGAAAAGCACAAATAAACTGTATTGGAGGGGACCTAAACATTCCATCTAATGCATTGTGTGTGATTTCCTCCGAGGCTAAGGGTTCCCTTTTTCCAGCCAGAGGTTGTACTCCCTTCAAAATATTATATTATATATATATATATATATATATATATATATATATATATATATATATATATATATATATATATATATATATATATATATATATATATATATATATATACATATATATATATATACGGTGCCTTAAACCACACGACCATCAGTGACCGTACAAAAAGTGGTGATAGCCGAGGCTATTTGAACCACCACACCACCAAACTGGGGTGTGGAGGTTTCATATTATATATAATATGTTCATATTATATATATATATATATATATATATATATATATATATATATATATATATATATATATATTATATAGTGTTAGACCACAAAGGAAGGATTGAAACAGGAATTTCCTTAAGTACTTTCGTATTTAATAATACAACTTCAAAAGGATGAAGATGTATTCGATACAATATATATATATATATATATATATATATATATATATATATATATATATATATATATATATATATATATATATATATGTGTGTGTGTGTGTGTGTGTGTGTGTGTGTTTGTTTTACTGTATATGCATCCCACATGCTTTAACTGCAATATAAGTAGACAAATATTTACTTTAAAAGGAAGGGGGGGGAGGGTAGGTGTGAGTTGTATATACAGTATTATTAATGACAAGGTTTGAGGGGTAAAGGCAACTGTAATATATGAGTTCTTCATTAGGGAATTATGGATTTCCATTCACAACAGTAACTATGCTGCATGAAATTTTCGTAACTGAACAGGGACATGACAATACCATGAGAGATGGGAGCAAAAATGCCTATGGTACATATCACACACCTGCCACTGTATCACTGCCCTATGCTGGGGTGGAGAAGAGTTTGGCTGCCAGGGAACTCTGGTGTTTGAGTTATAGGTGACAGTAATGGCTGACTCCTTAGAGGTATCACACATTGATTGCTTTGGTCTACTGCACACTGGCTACTTGTAGAAATAACTTGAGGTATATTCTGCGACAACATTGGCTGAGGAGGAGATTTTTCCCCATGGACTGATTCCAAGTGTCTCTTCATGTTGCACTTTTGATTGAAAGCAGCTGGACAACGAGGGCATGGGTATGGTCTCTCTCCTAAGTGGATGCTCATATGCCTCTTCAAGTTGTACTTCTGGTAAACACCGTGGAAACGCTGACCGCAGGTATGGCAGGTAGTGAAGTTGCCACGCCCAGCGAGACACGCCTGGCTCCCCTGCAACACAAGGCGTCTCTCAGACCTGCCGTGTCACCACAAACTATCTGTCCTTATACAAAAAGCTAGCAAATGTGACTTTTGATAAAATATTCCACTCAGAACAGTCTGCAGGATATGCACAAAACTATAAAATTTGGTAGCTTTATTAATTATAAGTTTATACAACTCATGGAGAAGTTTGAGAGCATATAACACTGCAAAGAATACTTTAAAGATAGAAAGGACTGTAATGCACTGAGAATAATGAGAATACAGTACAAATATTGTATTCAATTAAGAGCCAAGAAAAGTTTATTTAAAAAAATATAGACAAACTTACTCATTGAAGAGACTGCATAAATTATTTGCAAACCATTAACTAGAGTATATAAGGTAACATTTGAGCCAGAGGAGCTCCTGGTTAACTGGAAAAAGAGGAAAGTAAAAAAAGTCTGGTAAAAGACAAACTTGGCAAGTGGGAGGCGATGTGGACTTAATGAAAAGGAAGATATTTGTTGACAAACAAAACAGTTCTACAGCAGGGGTGTCCATGATAAACCAGAATAGATTGTTGGTCAAACTGCAGCTTCCAAGAACACCTATAATTCAATGATGCATCATTTACCCCATAAACGACTAATAACTGTTAGGGAGTAGAACATAGAAGATGGAAAAGCAGGCTGGAATAACTGGTAAAGCTTTAGTTTCGTATAGTGGAAAAAAATATATATACTACAGTATATTATATATACACAGTATATATATACTACAGTATATTATATATATATATATATATATATATATATATATATATATATATATATATATATATATATATATATATATATATATATATATATATATATATATATATATATGTCGTACCTAGTAGCCAGAACGCACTTCTCTGCCTACTATGCAAGGCCCGATTTGCCTAATAAGAAAAGTTTTCATGAAATAATTGTTTTTCGGCTACCTAACCTAACCTAAAATAACTTTTTCGGCTACCTAACCTAACATAACCTATAAAGATAGGTTAGGTTAGGTTAGGTAGGGTTGGTTAGGTTCGGTCATATATCTACGTTAATTTTAACTCCAGTAAAAGAAAACTGACCTCATACATAATGAAATGGGTAGCTTTATCATTTCATAAGAAAAAAATTAGAGAAAATATATTAATTCAGGAAAACTTGGCTTATTAGGCAAATCGGGCCTTGCATAGCTGGCCGAGTACGACGTTCTGGCTGCTAGGTACGACATTATATATATATATATATATAATTTTTCCTTAAGCAAATTTTATTAAAACATACAAGAACATTCATAAGTTAGAACTACCACATTCGTTGTCAATAACTTCAACTTTAATTATATCTAAAACTGGAACTTCAACTTTGAGATGGTTTGAAAAATCCAGTTTCTGACCGATTCTCACCCTTTTTACATATTCTGTGTATAGTTCTTAGTTCTAAGATTTAATCCATGTCCTTTATTCATAAACCCATAATTTTGGGAGTCATAAATTCATTTGTCTAAAAAATAGTACATACTTTGACGGCAACAATGATTATTTTTTTTTACAGTAAACTATAATTTCAAACATTGTTTGGAGCATTGACCATGTGGATTATGCACAAAAATAATGAGTGTGTTTGAGGAAGGTTAAAAACGTAGAGGTCGTCGCCGAGTTAAAAACGCTGAGTTGTCCCCGAGCGAAAGTGTTAATGACAACACTAACACAGAAGTTCTTTCTCTGAATTATTTGATTCTATTTTCCATTCATGCCCTCTCATTCAACTGTTCCTACATTTGAACAATGCTTCTTTGTCTACTTTGTCAATTTCCCTTAGAATCTTGAATGGCGTTATTTCTCCTTTCCTTCAGACTGCTAATATGCAGTTTGCTCAGTCTCGCCTTATAGCTCAGGAAAAAGCCTTGACACACATATTATTGGACCCTGCTAGCTTTGCTTTATACACCTTCAGGTGAGAGGTAATAAACCATACTGGGACTGCATACTAAAAAGAGAACTGATTATTTGACCTACTACAATTGGGATACAATTGACCTACTTTTATTTTTTAACCTCTTATGAGTATTCTAGTGCAATAGCATTATATTCATAATGTTCATGCTGTGTTAAAAGTAATATCAAACACTCACTAGCACTAGAATTCTAGTAGAGCATTACCATAAATACTACAAACACAACAATTTCAATGCCAGCTTAATATTTCTAATCATCACACGTCACAAGGTTTACAACCGACCTAATTGTTGGTGTCACACATTTTGTACTAATCTACATGAGTACAAGTTGTCATCCAGTATACAAGCTCTTTCAGCACTTAATATATTTTTGTTCTTTGAACAAATCCACAAGGGCCGTGAGGAGGATTCGAACCTGCATCCGGGAGCATCCCAGACACTGCCTTAATCGACTGAGCTACGACAGGTTTAAAAGAGTTGAGACCCAAGTTCTACTGAACTTACTGGATCCCGTAGCCTCTCCAAGGCACAAACCAGGATTTTACACAACTCCCCCCCCCTGCACCCGAGCTATGTCAATAGGCTCCCTCTTCGCCCTTACATCATTTGATGCATCATGTTAGTGTGATCTCTGTGTGTTTTGTTCTTCGATTTTGCAGGTATCAAAATAAAAGCAAGTTAAGTTTAATTTTCACATTTATTATCTTATTTTTACTTCAAGCAGCAGCCAGTGATGTTCACAAATTGAACTGGCTGTAGCAAATTTTAAATTTAAGAATTCATTAAAAATATTTGAATTGGAATCCAAACAAGAAATAAAGATTTATCTTAAAGTTTAAATTTAATGTGTAAGGTTAAAAAAAAAAGATAAAAAAAAAAAATTGTTTTGAAACTGTCATTAAATTTGTTCTGTGCTTAAGGATACCTATGTATGTACTGTATAACAAATTTAATGGCAAGTTACAAGGCAATTTAAGTACAGTATACAAAAATGAAGGAGAAAACACAATGCATCTAGTCATTTAGCAAGTATAAGAAGAAACTTAAAGGCTGGACTTTCTTGATGAAACTCAAAACACTATCTACATATTTAACTTTCATAGAAAGTTTTTTATATATAGCATAAAATACAGTACAAGTAAACCATATCACAAGACAGATTTAAATAAAAAGTACTTAAATCCTTATTTTCTACATATATAATATTTACACAAAATTCTCTCTTTTATACTATTGTACAGTAGATGCTTTTGGCAAACTTTCACTATCATGGAAACAAATAAATGTGTAAGTATGCATGGTTCCTATAAAAAAAACAAAAAGACTTTGAAAGAGTTATGGAACAATTAAGGGGAACACTTTTACATCAAATCTGTTCTTGATAAAGGTCACACAGGCCAGCACATCACTGAGGTCTCCCATGTTTGAATTCCATGTGTCGAACTAAATTTCCATTCCTGTTGGATTGGTATGGGCAGAGGGGGCATCGGTAAGGTTTCAAACCAGTATGGATTCTCAAGTGACGGTGAAGATTGTTTCGTTCGGTGAATACCCTCCCGCACAGTCTGCACTGGTGTCTGCCATCTGCCGTTACTGCTTCTGCACCAGCCAGGGCTTCTACTCCTGCCACTGCTGCTGTATGTGCTCTTCCCACGCCCAACTCGAGCCTCTGTAAACCAAAACCCAGTGCTCACTACTCCAACATCAGCTAAATCTTCCCCATAACAAGCCTCTCACCAAATCATCACATCTTTAAGACATATGCAAACGAACAAGAACGAAAATACTGAACAGTATCTTATTTCAAAAAAACTGCCTGGCTTACATAACTGTTACACAACAGAATTATGTTCTATTTAATCATTTCCTTGTTTTCTTTCCTTTTGTGACTAACTCCAATTTGAGGAAAACTCATGTTATTGGTAAGTTCAAAATACAGTATTGTAAAGAAATTTTAGTCCCCAATTACATAAACTAAAAGTATAACATCACTGGTATTAACATCTCGAACCAGTTTATATTGCAGCAGTGGTATGATTATTATGCTGTGATTCTGGAGGTTGCTCAGAGACCACTGGACTGTGATGACGTTTAACATGACGCTCCAAGTTGCTACGCCGATTGCAGGAGAAGGAACAATGGTGGCATGTATGAGGCTTGACCCCAGTGTGGATCCATAGGTGACGGCGGAGGGATGCACGGCAGGTGAAGTGTCGGCCACACGCTCTGCAAAGGGGAGCCGTGGGGGCTACGAGGCTATCATCACTGCTGCTCATCCCTCCGGCCCCCTGCAACAACACAGTGCTCAGTGCCCAACATCCAACAAAACCATTTATTATAGCCAACATGTCTAATAGCTGAAGCCTGCCAGCTATTCCAAACACAGGAGTGTAAGAGTAGTTAAACATCACTAGAACTTGATGGAACATCAACTAACAATCTCCAAAGCTTGAAGCATAGTTTTCATTTTTAGCTGTGACATCCATGTCATCCATTGGTGTCAAGACCTGGGAAGCTGGCAGACCTGGGTGAACAGACAATATGTGATACTTTAGATTGCCTTTCTGGTTAGCGCGGTGTGGGCAGTAGGGACAGACAAAGGGCTTCTCCCCACGATGAATCATAAGATGACGCTTCAAGTTGTATTTAGCATATCTGCCATGGAAAGGTTTGCTACAGAACCGACAATTCACATCAGTCAATTCCTCTTGCACTGGGGATACCATGGCAGTGGATGGTGCAGGACTGTGCTGGTAATGTGCTTGTGGGGGTGGTGGTTGTTGCTGTTGTGGAAGTGCATGATGGTGAACCGGGTGAGTCTGTAAAACAGAGCAAGGCTCCCATTTAGTTTGAGCCCCCACACACTAACTTTCCGAAAGTTCATTTTTTTTTCAAGATTCTTCCAACAAACTGAATGGCACTAGACAACTATCTTTCTAATTGGCAAACCTTCCAATCAATCTCTCAACATTAACTATTTGCCACCCCATGCCCATAAAAAAATTATATATATATATATATATATATATATATATATATATATTATATATATATATATATATATATATATAAATTATATAAATATATTATATATATACTGTATATACACATATATACTGCATGTGTATATATACATACAGTACTTATATATACATCGTACCAAATGGAACAATGCTACTTGGTCTAGTATGCAAGGCCCAATTTGCCTAACAAGCAGTGATTTTCTTTTCAAATTGGTTTATTCCAATTACAGTATTATAATATTAAAAACTTGAATTACTGACTTAGGTTAGGTTTGGTTAGGCGTGATAAAATTTCTATGTTAATTTTAACTCAAATTAAACAAAATCATATATAATGTAATAATAACAGGAAAATTCAGCTTGATAGGCATCTTGGCCTATTAGGTACGATATATATACATATATGACAGTGTTAGACCACGGAGGAAGAATTAAAACAGGAATTTCCTTAAGTACTTTCGTATATTAATACATCTTCAGAAGGAATGTATTAATACCATGGCAGTGGATGGTGCAGGACTGTGCTGGTAATGTCCTTGTGGGGGTGGTGGCTGTTGCTGTTGTGGAAGTGCATGATGGTGAACCGGGTGAGTCTGTAAAACAGAGCAAGGAATACCATGGCAGAATGAAGATGTATATTAATACATCTTCATTCCTTCTGAAGATGTATTAATATACAAAAGTACTTGAGGAAATTCCTGCTTTAATTCTTCCTCTGTGGTCTGAAACTGTCATATATTATATATTATTTTATATATATATATATATATATATATATATATATATATATATATATATATATATATATATATATATATATATATATATATATATATATATACTGTATATATATATAAAAATACACACACACACACACACACACATATCACACAGTATATATTAGTTCAGTACTTACTGTATAAGTAAACAGTGAATGCAATGTTTAAAGCAATGTAACCTTTCCATTTAATCTGTTTAAAATCCATTGTTTTACTTGTAACAAAAATCAAGTACTTTTCATCGTTGAATTTTTCAAGTAGCAGCTTCGCAATATGTATATGGAAAACAAAATAATAATAAATAGCAACAGCAGCACTAAAAGCAGAAATAAATAATAATAATAATAGTATAAATATTTTGACTTTCATAAGCAATGAAAGCATTAGTACAGTATTCTATTTTCAACTCATGATTGGTTTAAACCAAATGCAACAAATTAGTTTCAGAGTACTATAACAATACATAACACCAGAAAAATCAGTCGAATGCAGGACTCAAAGTTTAACAGGGATTGTTAAATTTATGATAGCCACTAAATTAATAATCATAATTTTTTCACAATATAAACACCAATATCCCTTCTGTATCAAGAAAATTCAAATAATTTCTGTTTAGCTCTTAGGAGTCCTGAGTCATATTGAATCTTGGTGGGCATTTGACTGTGTTGCTTTGTCAGAACTCTGCTGCAAGTGATCTGGATGTGACTTTAAAATGTGTGTCTTAAGATTGCCTTTCTGGTTCGATCGATGAGGGCAAAAAGGACAATGGAAGGGCTTCTCTCCCCAATGGATCATCATGTGCCGTTTTAAATTGCGCCTCTGTCTGACGCCATGGAATTCTTTCCCGCACACATGACAGAAATAGTTAGTACGCTCCTCTCCCTGCTGTTCTTGCTGTTGATACCCATGCTGCTGAAGCTGAGAGACCACCTCCTGTGTGTGATACAGCAGTGTCGGCTGCATCTGCAACACACAAGGGCACCGGCATCAGTGTTTCATCCATCCAAGCCCAAACTGCCGGCGCCCCCCTACTATATCCTCACTCTTCATATCTCCTTTCAAAATCCCCTTGCTTACCTAACAACTATAAAAATTATGAAATTTATAACTCGCTTGTAAAACTGTAAACATTACTTGCAATATCAGATTTAGCAAGTATAAAGGAATTTGGCTTAAGGTGTAGTATGCAACTTGTATTTTTATACTGATAAGCAATAGGTAAATTAAAGGCAGTGCAGTTATTATCAATTTATTGCCAACATTTTTAACTCAACTTTTATTTGTACAGTGTCTATTATCCTTCAACTGTAACAAGCTCCCCATAAATGAGACAATAAGTGAAAAGGAGAGGTACAATAATTAACACTGGCTTGTAATGCTTTACAATGACTATAACCTCAAAAACATAATCAATGACTAATGGGAAGATGTGAATGATGGCTGTGGACCTTCTGGTGGTACTCCCTCCATGCCCATTCCCACAACCAAAGAACTAGGATGAGGTGAGAGATGTGCAGGTAATGCTCCCTCCATGTTCAACCCTCCAATCAGTGCACTTGGGTGAGGCGAGGAGTGAAGCCTCTCCCCCACCTGCCCATGCCTACGTTCCAGGTGGCGCTTCAGATGAGCCTTTTGTGTGGCACGGTAGGAGCAGTGAGGACAGGGGAAGGGACGTGTTCCTGTGTGAGTGAGCAGGTGGTGGGCCAGGTTCTGTCGGCGGTTGCGACCCTGGAAGGCCTTCCCACAAACTGGACACACAGCTGCACCGCACCCGCTGCCCACCGCCTGGAACAACAACACATCAACCCTCACGCCCACTCCATGCCACCAGCATCACTTGCCCAGAACTTCCACCAATATTTAACTTTCCATTTTCAGTATATTAATAAAAAAAAAAATTATTTTACTCTGAAACAAAATAATAATCTAAAACTTCAATATTACTCCCAATGTTTTCTTGCTGAAACCACTTCAAATATAAATTTCCTTAACCCTTTATGCCAAGATGTTAAGGACTATCAATTCCAGTAGCTAAATATTTTAACAACAAAAGTGTTCAAGTAGAATTACTTTATCATTATCAAAACCATCTTACGCAAAAGATTCCTGCTGATGCACTCCTATCATGGTTTTGGTTGCTGAGGGGAGGTGGATGGAGGGAGCTGGGGATCAGGATTAGATGGAGGAGAGTGAGGTGGAGCCAGAGACAGAGATGCAGGCAGATGTGGTGGTGTCAAGTGGTGAGCTGAAGGAGGATGGTTGTCACGCCAAGTACTGGCTGCAGGCCTAGGCGAGTGTATGCGCTCCAGATGCATCTGGAGGTGGGCCTTACGCTTAGCACGGTAGGGGCAGTGTGGACAGGGGAAAGGGGTCTCGCCCGTGTGGATACGCATGTGGGTGCTCAAGTTCTGGTGGCGGTTGCGCCCACGGAACACCCGCCCACACACGCAGCACATCACCATCGCCATAGCTGCAGCCACCACACCGCCGCTACCCTGCAACACAACACCGCTCAGCTCCACCCACTACAGCCCCCACCATCACCCATATACAGTACTGTATACAAAAGATGGACAAAAGTTTGTATACCTCATATTTAATTGAACATATATTTTGTAATACATAATGTCAAACAATTTGTAAGAGACGATAAGTCACAATAACATAGCTGAAGACATGAAGACTAAATTATCAACCATTATCAAGTCAATTGGGATAAATCGACTTGATAATGGTCCAGGACAGACCGAAACGTCGTCGTCTCCTCATCTTCTGGCAAGTGTTTAGTCTTCAATTTTTAAGAGATTACATAGTGCACAAACTTTTGACCATCTTTGTATCCTTTAATTATAAATACTACCACTTTATTTTATATCTTCTATATTAAATAACTCCAATGCTACCACTTTTGAACATACTAAAAAGTCTGCAATCATGACTTAAATTTTTGGTGGAAAAATTTGTTCAAAAGGGCCAAAGAAAAAATGTGTGGTACTAGCTGCCTATAGAAACTCCTATTTAGGGTTATGTATTAATGTTAAAACATATTTGTATCTTTGGGAAAACAGTGCATTTACTGCATCCTTCACAAGCCCATGAGATGAACATATTATTTTGTTTAATATTTAAAATCAAGTGATATAATAAAGCACAGAATACAGGTTAAAATTAAATTGTGAATATTTTTATCAAGCCATGGTCAATGTTTTATTTGTGCACTTTTCTTTTGTGCCTAAACATTTTTGGAATAGTCTGCCAAATACCAAGATAACTCATTCCAATCATGAGTGTTTTATCAGCTCAAATTACCCATGATATACACCATGCCTTTGTCAGTTACATGAGAAGCAAAAGTTGTAAACGCTTAATTTTGAAGCCAGCAACATCACTGCCTTATAAGATCATTTTACGGAGCACTGGGCACATTCGTATAAATAGTTTCTGGATGCAAGCGCAAAATGTGACCTTTCATGTGTGGCTTTTGTCTGGCCATGTAGGGGCAATGAGGGCAAGCATAAGGTCGTTCCCCAGTGTGAGTGAGTATGTGTTGTTGCAGGTTCTGGTGGCGGTTGCGGCCACGGAACGCCTTGCCGCATGCAGGACATATGGCAATCCGCTCCACCCCCAGCACCTGTAACAACACAACGCCGCCATCAGTCTCATCCACCAGTACAGTGTGTTCCATTACCAAATTGAAAATGCTCTCAAATCTATAGTTCTTTATTATAAAAGTTTGTTCAGGCTTTTGGCTAATAATTAAACAAGGGCAACAGCACAACCAGAGTATAACTTTTATATTTTACCTAATTTAAGTTAAAAATTTCTGGCCATTAAAGAATACAAATAATAACTACTTTAATTTAAGTATAAGACAGTACTGTACCACATATTTCCATATTAAAACTATTGTACAGTACTGTGAAAGTATAAACAAAGCAGTCTCAAAAAATGAATCTCATTGTCAGCCAGTAACCTCTAAAGTATTTACAAATTTGTCTGCAATATACTAAGCACCCCCGCCAATGAAATATGTAGTAAGTAACAATAGCATAATGTGGGAAACGAAACTTTTTTTTTTTAAAAGATGAACCTTTATTTTCACGAAAACCTATCATTAAAAAAAATGAGAGAAATATGACTACTGTATTATAAATGGTTGTACAAAGCATGAGCTCTTTACACCAAAAAGATCACCTTTCGTACTATTGTAGGGCCCAAGACAATAGCCAAGCCAAATTTCTCCTCGTTTTAGTACAGTATATATATATGTGTACTAAATTAGACCTAAGAATGTTTATTTAGTCCTAGAACAGTTGGGTTCATTGGTAATCTATAATTTTTTATTGTCTTAGAATTCCAATACTAAAGTACAAAAATTTTAACATTTTTGTGCAAAAGTTCATATTTTGTACATTCCATCCATGGAAGCTATAAGTTTTAAAATTTTCAGTAAATGGAAAACCTTATGAAATGCTTTAATATAAACTAGGGAAAGGTTGTCTGAGAGTAAAGATAATCTTCCAATGGTATTCTCCAACCGCAATACACCACACATAATTTATAAAAAAATACAGTAAGATCAATATACTGTAGTATAAATTACCAAAAAGATTTTCCTAAAAACCTGCTCAAAAATATTCCCAAAACAATAACCTCACCTCCCCCTACCCTTCACAAACCTCGCCTACCCCACCCACCCCCTCCACAAACTTGCCTGTATTTTATTTCAACTTCAAAAATATTTATTCCACAAAGTTGAACGGTTTCTAGGACCTTTTTAAGCATATGGCATTATTCCCATTCCTAAGTGGCCATTCACTAACAAGAATATAGCCAATGCAAATTTTCAAAAAATTCCCACAAAAAGAAATGTTCAATTTATAGGTTTCAACAAACAGAATTCGTTGTTACAGTACTTTATTTACACAAAAATATAAAATCAAAGAAAATAGTTTAATCGGCAATCAAACACAAAAACTTCATGAGTGGGGCTGAGGCAGTTTAAAGAACCATGTTTCTATACACAAGCATTAAAAATGTGACTAACAAGGGAGAAACCATTGCCCAGTGTTGTCAAATGAAAGTTTCTAGCATTGGCAATAAAAATATTTTGCTAAATTATTCTACAATTTATAGACAATAAATATGTTCAATATAACCAACAGGTAAACTTTCAGAAAATAAACATTTACTGCTGGAAAAACCCAAATTAAGACTTCATCCATTAAGCAAGTGTTAAAAAAAAAAAGTCACTTGAATTCCACACTACTGCAGTACTGACATTTAATTTAGAACAGCATGTTTAGTTTTAATATGAATTTTGAGATTGCTCAAACGGTTAGCTCGATGTGGGCAGTGAGGACAGTGGAAAGGCTTCTCCCCAGTATGAGTCATCATGTGGTAGTGCAGGTGTTGCCTCTTGTTACGTCCGTTGAACAACTTGCGACACACTGGGCAAACTAAGGCGACCCTTGTGCCGATGGGCACCCCCACAGAGAAGTCCTGCCTGCCCTGAAAAGATAAAATATCTTCGCTCAATGGCATGCCCTTATCCAGGTTGCCTTTCCACTGCTGCAGCGTTTCTACACTTAAAATAACTGGCTATGCTTTTATAGCATAGGACTGCATACACTGTATTTTCATTTCTGCATCGGCTGTGGAACAGCATTAAGGCCTAGATCCAATCCATGAATGCTTCTAATGTGTTCTCGTAAGTGGTCTCTGCGGCTGGTTCTGTGTGTGCAGAAGGGACACAAATGGGGCTTCTCCCCAGTGTGTGTCTTGAGGTGATGGCTCAGGTGCTGGCGGCGGTTTCTGCCATTGAAGATCTTGCAGCACACAGGACACATCAGGGGTAGTCGCATGGTCTGGAAAGAGAACACAGCCACCCCTCAGGATATCAAGTTCCTCTTCAATTATTTATGAATAAAAATAAACTTCCAGAATGGTTACTCTATCACATTCCTGGAAGCTATACATCTGCTGCCTTTCATTTATATGTGACCATGTGAAGTTGAAGGATCTTGGTATTGGCTGATCAAATTCCCACCCATATTCCCGGGAAGGTTTTCCAGATGTTTTAATCTCATATGCATCTTCAAGTTATCCTTGCGGTTAGCTCTGTGAGGGCAGAAGGGACAACAAAAAGGCTTCTCCCCTGTATGTGTGTTGAGGTGGTTGGAAAGGTGTTGCCGCTTGTTTCTGCCAGAGAATGCCTTGTTGCACACGAAGCACATCAGGGGCACGTCGTTGGTTATCGCCCCCTGCAACAGAGAACACCCTCCTCTTAGCACCACACCATTGTGCACTCCATTTTACTAACAAGGGCTTGAACTATGTGCTCACATCCATGCCACATATCTTCTACACCTGATAAAACATTCAGAATACATATACATTTAGGTGTGTAGTAACTACAAATCCTTATGATTTCACAAATTGAATTCTGCTACTGATCTCAATTCCATTGTTACTGCTACTGAAGTAGTCCACTATCACTATTTATTATGTCAGGAGACCTTAATGGGGACCTAGCTGACTGCCCTTGGAGCTGCACATCAGTTGACTTGCCCATGAAAAATGGCTCATGCATATGATTTTGAACATTCGAAACATCCACTGCTGCAGACTGTGTCTGAGCTTGGGGAATGTGACGAGAACGAATATGAATTTTCATGTTATCACTTCGGTTAGCTCGGTGTGGGCAATAGGGGCACTGGAAGGGTTTGTGAGCTGTGTGAGTGATCATGTGGTACTGGAGGTTCTGACGTTTGTTTCTCCCGGTGATAATCTTGCCACATACCGGGCATAATAACGCCTCCCCACTGCCTCTCACGCCCACACCTGCCTGCAAAGACAAGGCACCGCGTCAGCCCACCCAACTTGACCCAGGAAAAACACAAACAATATTAATATTCTGTAACATTATTGTTATTCCAGTATCCCGAACAAAATATATGACAAAGGAATTTCATCAGAAAATCTTTTTGTCTAACATTTGAGCATCTACATCATAATGCAGTAAATATTTAAATTGTCCACCTTCCCATTTTCATGTGAAAATGCTACTGAAAGTTGTTTTCAGTCGTGTTCCTCAATGTATTATCTACGCATACAGTAGTACTGTTGTTTATATGGAATAATAAAAATGCTGAAGCAGAACCAAATGAACTCGCCAAGTTGTGCTTGCAGGGGTTGAGCTTTGGCTCTTTGGGTCCCGCCTCTCGACTGTCAATGAACTGGTGTACAAATTCTGGAGCCTATTGATGTATCAAATCTACATTTGAAACTGTATATGGAGTCTGCCTCCACCACATCATTGCTTAATGCATTTCATTTGTTAATTACTGACACTGAAAAAATTCTTTCTAATGTCTCTGTGGCTCATTTGGTTACTAAGTTTCTACCTGTGTCCCCTTGTTCATGATCCACCCATGCTAAATAGTGTCTTGGTCCACCCTGTCAATTCCCCCTGAGAATTTTGTAGGTGGTTATCATGTCTCCCCTTACTCTTCTGTCTTCCAGGGATGTGAGGTTTAACTCTCGCAGCCTTTCCTTGTAGCTCATACCTCTCGGTTCTGGGACTAGTCCCAGCAATGTATTACACACAGAGTGGTCAGAAACATAGTGAAGAACATAGGTAGTAAATGCTTAATGAGTGCAAGGAGTAGCAAGTGTACCTGAATGCAGCAAAAGAAAAACTAAATGAACATTAATATCTGAGAACAGAGCTCATAAGACCCATAATATTCAGACACCCTCCATGGAAAAGCCTAAGAAAATAAGAAAGAATTATATGTTTGTAATATGGAACACTTGAAATTCATCAGTGTATTTGCAAATGTGCACACATACATTTGCAGATATATAAGTTGTACACAAATTTTGTAAATACGAATTGTGTGTAAATTCAGACAACCTGTAATGTAACCCCCCCCCCCACATACAAATGAAGAAGAGGTAAACAAGATTGACAATTCATGCATGTATTCATACCAAAATGGCACACTTTCTTGAATTTCCAACAAATTGTTAAGTATAAGCAATAAATAGCACACGGTTAAAATTTTAATTTTATGGTAATTTTCCCTCGATGTACAATGCTACTAAAGGCCACTAAAATTTTCTATTAAATAATGTTTTCTATAGCTGATAAATTGGGTAAATTTGGATAATTTTTTCTTAACTTGAATTCTTGGTGCACCCCACTGTAAAAATTACTGTACTTCTGAACTGTATTCTCTTCGTATGCTATTTGATCCAAATAATTCAAAGGAGATGAGCTATTTACACACTCCTCATCTTGTATATGAAAATGTAGCTGGGTTGGGCTGCAGTGGACCACTGTGATGGGCTAGGTGTGCATGGACAGTGAGGATATGCCGCCTGAGAGTGGGTCGGTGGCTGCTGCGATAGGGACAATGTGGGCAGAGATGTGGTCGCTCGCCCGTATGTGTCAAAGTGTGCTGCTTCAGGTTGTGTTTCCGGGAGCGGCCGGAGAACACCTTGCCACACACGCCGCACTGCACAACTTCCTCCTTACACCCACTCTGCAAAGCAAACACACACACCCTCAGCTTTCCAAACAACCCTATACAGCTTAGAAAAGTATATTGTGAATCCTAACATGTATCCCCTATCAACGGTTTAGTGCACAGGTTTTCTAAAATTAAAAACTGTACAACACAGCTACTTACAAAACCTGCAAACGTTTACTAGCTATCAGTTCTTGTGTGCATTTTGTGTTGGGTTGTAGTTTCTTCATAGGATAATCATATCAAGTCTCTACGACAACCAAATTTATACCATGGCCAAAGACAGCGTTCCAAGGATGTAAAGATATACTATACAGTCTATTGAGATTGGTGGTCAAGAACCCAGTGAATGAACAAGGATTAGGTAGGCACATATAAAGAAATTAACTTTTAATTCCTCTTCAAAGTCAATTTGTGTTATGTTCATTAATAAAAAAATTCTTCATGTCTGACACTTCATATAAATGATGTATAGATACAATATTCGGTTAGGAAGCAAACAGACAGGACTTTAATTCTGTAAGCCACAAGTACACCTTATAAATTATAAGATTTTAAAGTAACGTCTCATCTTTGTTAAATTAAATACAGGTCACTTTCTGGATTATTTCCATTCCCACCCTTAATTCATTGAAGACATATGGGAGGTCAAAGTGGACTTTGTTGCCCTAATTTCTTCCATGTTAGAGAGAGAGGACAAGCTATATGGTGGTAAGAGTGAAGTTCCATGTACTGAACGTATGTGCTTTAGAAGATTGGGTTTGTAATTTGCCCTGTGTGGGCAATGTGGGCAAGGGTAAGGCTTCTCGCCAGTGTGAATAAGAAGGTGGTGGCGCAGGTTCTGACGACAGTTCTTGCCAGTGATGCAGCGGCCACACACCGGGCAAGTGAGGTACTCCCGGATCTCCTCACCCACTACGCTGCCAATCAGACCCTGCAACAAGACCACGCACTCAGTGGCTTCCGCTCCATCATTTAGTATATCGTTTACCTATAGATCTCGTACACTTGTGTTCCTCACTCCATTGTGCGTGTGTGTAATTACCTAAGTGTGTGTGAGTAATGCAGCAATATATATTTGACAGGTTCATATAGTTAAACTATCCTCTTTTCAAATTGTATTTTTATTCACCATTTAGCTACATGGTACTTAAATCACAAGTTCATACTCAATAAGAATAATAAAGAAAAAACTGCCCTTAGTTCCAAATTATAGAAGATAAATAACAAAAACAAAATAATTTTCCATCTTTGAAACATACATGAAAGGAAACTTTAACTAAATAAAAAATTACTTAACAAAAACAGGTAATGTAGTTGTATAAAAAAATCAAAGCACGAGTTTTAGTTATTCAAAAATGCTTAACAAAAACTACAAAAGGACAAATCACTCTAGCTTAGTATATTTACTTGAAAATAATTTAAAGGCCTTTATATTTTTTACTATAAAGAATATCCCTTATTAATGCCTCAAGGGATAATAACTACACTTAAAACAAAAGTGATTCTGCATGAAGAATATAGCAAGAGCTGAAGCTGGCAACTTGTCTGCAAGATTAATGCTGCTTCATGTAGGGTTGGTATGAGTTGGGGTAACTCGATGTATTGCCCTGATGTGCTTGATAAGGTTAGACCTGAGGGCAGTGCGATGTGGACAATGTGGGCAGATATGGGGACGAAGGCCAGTGTGGGTCAGAAGATGGCTCTCTCGCCGCTGGCGTAGATTCCTACCACGAAACTCCTTCCCACACACTTCGCACACCAGGAGACGCTCATCACAGGGAACACCCATCACTGCCAACGAACTCTGGAATGGAGATACCGGCCATTCCAGCACATGCACACAGCTAAAACAGAATATTCAAAAACCATTGCAACTCCATACAACAAATTCAAAATCCAAATACTGAACAATACAGTACTATACTTGGATTATTGCTAATATAAAACTAGTACTGGCACTTTTCTCATCAGCTTTGGTCACTTGTTTCCCTCATGTCTTCCACCACACGAGAAAACCCAGGGATAGAAACAGTTGCACTCATTATCGAAATGCCTTCTGAGATGTTGGAAGACGGCAATGTTTGTGCTAAGCCATGGGTGGAAATGGGGTCTCTAGGAAGAAAGTGATCTCTATGCACAGTGCGAATATGGCGGTCCAGTGTAAACTTGTGGTGTGCACAGTAGGGACAGTAGGGGCAGTGGTGGGGGCGCTCTCCTGAATGGGTCGACAGGTGATACTGTAGACGCTGTCGACGGTTGCGACCAGTGATGAGCTTGCCACACACTGAGCAGGCTAGGGCCTCAGGTTCACCCCCACCACTCTTCCCGCTGCGAACCCCGCCCTGTAAAGAATGACACTATCTGAAGGTCACTACCACTGAATCTTAAGAAAAGAAACTCTCCAATTACTATGCCTCAGATGGGGAAGGACCTGTGCAATACAGTATTTGGCCCAGAAAAACATAAAATTTCAGGATCACAGAACTTAAAATTGAGGCATGTTGTTCATGCAAAGGATCTTGATACCTAAACTGTGTGATCCATGAATCAGCACATCTTTAGATTCACTTTGAAAGACTTTCCTTTTTGTTCTTTAACTGAAGTACAAAGTTCTCAAAGTCACTGATTCCAATTTTCCAACTTTGATGTTTGAATATTTATAATATTTGAGTTTTCTATATATGATGTCTGAGCACTTTGCATGTTGCGATCTTTATGCACTGTTCGTATATGTCGATTCAGGTTGAACTTGAGGCTGGCACGATGTGGACAGTATGGGCATTGGAAATGCCTCTCACCAGTGTGGGTCAGCATGTGGTACCTGAGCTTTTGCTTGCCATTAATTCCACTGACGCACTTGCCACAGACGGGACACACCACGGGCGCCACCGCCTGCAACAGAGAGGGGAGCGGCTATCACTCCTTTGCTGCCACCACACACGTTGTGGGATAATGGCTCAGGTTGACAGCATCATAGCATATATGTATAAGAAATATTTAGAAATTTACAGAAGATAGTAACATGGAAACTAAATGTTAAAAAAAATCAAGAGTCAATATATACAAACCATTTCTCGAAATGGTAGCAAATAAGTTAATGTACATACAGAATAAATAAGGAGGGATTTTGTTGGTACAGCATTCATATCTTTTAATACACCAAAACTGTTAGTCACAATATCAAATCAAAGATAAAAAGCCCAAGTATGCTACCATCTTTAAAACCTACCATAACAATTCATTAGTGTATTACCAAAACAATGTTCATATCTTTTCAAGGGCCAATAAGTTCTTATCTTGCCAGTTTCCAGGCATGCAATATATCTTGGTGCAAAAGTTGAACAGATGATAAAAGTAAAACTGTTGTTGAACTCCACATCAGCACAAGTTTCTTAACTATTCCAAATGTCTTTACTGCCTTAGGGAAGGACCATGTGATGTCAAAACTCAGCTACTGGGCAGCTGATCCTTATGAAGAGCACGGATGTGCTTGTGCAGGTTGAACTTGAGTCTCGCTCGGTGAGGGCAGAATGGGCAGGCATGGGGCTTCTCACCGGTGTGGGTAAGTGTGTGATACCGCAGTCGCTGGTGTTGGTTGCGCCCCGCAAACACCTTGTTGCAGAAGGGACACATCAGGGCCCGAAGGCCAACGCCCTGCAACACAACACCACAGTCACAACCTCCGAATCTACCTCATTACTTGCACATCAACTATGGCGTCAACTCCACCCTTACTCCCTACTCAACAGGAGATTATGAGCCCAAATATCAACAAGATAGATTAGTGTTAAAGTGAATAAAACCACATTTCTTCAAATTTTGATGAAGCTATCTTCCGCTACATTTTTAGAAGTTCTAAATTTCTAACTAATAACCACAAACTATTTATCGTTCTTTTCGCAAAACTAAGTTACTGAAAACTATCCAACCTTCTTGCATATTCATGCACAATATAACTGAAGCAATGTTAAACAAACAAAAAGTTACAAAAGAACCTTTTAAGACACTGCCAAAATAAACATTTTCTAAAAAAATTTATTTCACTTCACTCCCAAATTTTTTTCTCTGTTTTTTGATAAGGGAAATTGAAAGTCTGATAATGAAAGTCACTGTGTATGTTTCGTATATGTTTGATGAGATTATATTTGAGTGTGGATTTGTGCGGGCAATATGAACACTGGTGATGCTTTTCCCCAGTGTGGATCATCATATGGAATCCAAGGTTCTGTTTGCGGTTGCGACCACCAAAGGATTTACCACAGACGGGGCAGGCCAAACACATCACTGCCTGCAATGAAGAAACGCTTTTGTAAGACAGTATGTCAAGCCTTCTGCAACTCTGTCTTAAACTTTCAATAGTTCATCAACGAAGCTTCGGTTCAACAAAAGATTTTGGCTTATAACTTCTAATTATGTTCCAACGAATTTTTTCGATCCATTTCAGACTAATAAAGCTGAATGGGCATCAGCTTTTATTTAGCTTATTAATATCTATTTAACTGAAGAGGTGGAATATAGCTTATAACTCCAGAGAGAGAGTATTCCACTTTTAGCAATGTAGTACTAGTAAACTTACTGCTATCTTGATTAATAAATTTATACTAACAGCAAAACTCCAGAAAACCTCCCTTTTCTTTCTACTATTGTATAAGATTCAATTCAAATATTATTTGACAGATATTTTCAACTAATGTTGCACATCAAAAATTATTAACAAACTGCCCTTGACAGTAGAGAGCATCCAGTCGGATCATCACCTGTAATTAGCATATTCAGTTTGTGTACTGCACAGGTTTATGCTTGGCTTGGATGTGCTTGGTTAGGTTGAACTTTAGGTTGGCTCGGTGTGGACAGTATGGGCATTTGAAGGGCTTAATGCCTGTGTGAATAACTGCATGCCTACGGCAGTCTTTTGCATTATTGAAGGTCTTGCCACAAGTTGGGCAGGCAAACACCTTGTCGATAGTCTTCACCAGTCTCGCCGTGCCCATCTGCTGCCTATTAGCCGTGGGAGAAGCTGCAAGCATCTCAGACAGGCCACCAGTAGATGAAGAAATCCTGCATTGTGGGGGATGCACCCCCCCTCTCTGCTTGCCTATAACTTCTAGATCCCAGGTGGTATAGGCGCTCCACTCCCCTGAGCCCTGCAACACAAGGGTGTGCTTCAGGCTTTACGCCAGCTCTACCCGCGTAATACTCCCAAAAATATTATCACATACTAATTAAAGACAGACACAGATAATCACATCTGTTCCTGAAACTGCAATGAATGGATATTTAACAAAAAAAATTAATGAAACAAGATTTTAAAGCAAAAAATTGGGCGCTCCAGATGTCCTGAGAAATTACATTAATAATTTCTGGAATTATTAAACGAATCTTGAAAAATATCTGTTGGAGGCCCTTGCAGTGACTAGTTTATGCTGTTAACATATCATTTACCAGTTACAAATACATTACTTGAATCTATTGTTATACAGCTAAACTTACATTTGATAAGAAAGAAAATACCATTTGTTCCCATTCCTGAAACTCCAATAAAACATTCCATTCATTGAACATATATATAAGCATATTTCATATGACTTAATTTTTGTGTGCATATATTATATGGCTGATTTTACTTTCTCAGGTATAGTGTGTTAACAATCATGAGGTTTCATGAAACTTTAGAGACTATTACAACAGGCGTATTTTGGCAACACCTACTCCCAGCAAGTGTTGTAATTCTAGGAGTTGAGAGTGGAAACCACTTAATAATTTTATCATACTTTATTGAGACAATCTACTTTTGGCTCTTGCCCTAAATAGGGAATACATTGAGAAGCCAAACAATTTCTGCTGAATTTGTTAGTGTTTACAAAACATAATTGTTCTAATGCAAATAAAGGAATCTAGGAAAAGGGATCAATACAAATTTATATAACAAATTATGAATCCTTTGAAGTTTAACAATTTCTAGTTCCCTAGCCATTTATCATTGTTTAGAACATTTAGCTCTACTACTCAAAATTAGTGAAGATCCCTGCAGTCTTCACACTTAAGGTAACTGAACCAACTTGCCATTTGAAAGAACACAATCTCGAGCAAAATTAAATGAAAAGCAGAAAACTGTTTAGCTAATGTTCTTAATACAGGCATCAAATTTTGCTAAAGACCAAAACCTATGAGAACATACTAAATTTATAGTTTTTTTATCTATTGGAAGAGGGTAGACTTGTAATGTCATGATTGTAACACATTAACTGTTCACCTCTACATTACAAAAAATGTGTTTAGAGCAAGCTGTTTCCTTGTTAGGGCAATGATTGCATGTGTCTCGTTCTGATATGTCGGGTAAGGTTTGGGTGCTGATTAGCCCTGTATGGACAGTGGGGACACTGGAAAGGCCGGACACCAGTATGAGTCCGCATGTGTCTCTTCAGATCACCAGCCCAACCAAAGGCTTTACCACAGAGGGCACATTCATGGGTCCGGTTGGTCCTGGTGTGAGAGGAGGACCTGGCGAGGGGTGGCCAGGGGTGACCTACCCCCATGACCACCTCTTCTCGCCTCTTTACACGCATGACTGGCAGCTCTCCCTCCTCCCCCTGCAACACATAAACCTACTCAGAACGTTTTTCACGAATCAAATACAACAGTAGCACCAAAACTCTACATTCTAAGTACAGCAAGACATTTCCCAAAAATCTCAGCTGTGAGAAGAAATGTAGTCTAAGTTCAATTTCTCATTTTGTTTTTACTAAAATCAAATACCATTCTATTTGGGATGTAGCTGACTTTCTTGATTTATCAAAATCTGGCCCTGTTGGTTTGGCAGTATCTGTAACTCCTGGCTAGAGAAAACTCGAGTTTCCTGATGTAGGGGAATGCCAGCTTCATGAATAGTATGCACATTCATCTCATGACTGAGATTATTTGCAACTTCTCTGGAAGAGTGAATGTTAATCTCCCTGTTCACAGACGTATTAGCTTCCCTACCAAGAGCAACATTTAGTTCTCGATTAAGATGTATATTTAACTCCTGACCAGATGATGTACAAATTTCGTGATTTGAGGCCATGAAACTTTCTTGGTGGTTTATTTGAATTTCTTGGCTATGAGAAATACGAACATCTCTATTGGGAGAAACATTACTGTCTCCACTCGGAAGAGCCTGAACTTCCTGACTGGGAGCTGTGTGATTTCCAAGAGTGAGTGGAATTTCAACTGCCAGATTAGCAATTTCACTCCTTGGCCCAAGTAATATTTCACTTTCCTGGTAAGATATCTGATTACCGTGACTAGTCAACATATCTACTTCCTCAGCCCCATCACTCTCACATGGCCTATTCAGCAATGCTGAAGTTAACAGATCACGATGTCTGTTACGAATGTGGCGAATTAGATTATATTTCAAAGCTGACCTGTGAGGGCAAATGGGACATTTAAAGGGCTTTTCTTTTGTGTGTGTTAGAAAATGATACTCAAGATTTTGTTTCCAATTCCTTCCGTTGAATACTTTCCCACAAACTTTGCAAACATTCCCAAGCAGTTCGGCTCCAATCTGTAAAAGAAAATAGCCTTCATCAGACTACAATCACCTCAACTCCACGACAACACTAACCCAGATCGGAACTTGGTACTATTTTACAGCACTGTTTTCGTCTCGCAATCCATTTTCATAAAATTATTACCATTCTAAAAGCGCCTTCCTTTTTTTTCCAAATACCACGTTTAGTTAAAGTTAAAAACATCACATTATATTATATATATATATATATATATATATATATATATATATATATATATATATATATATATATATATATATTATAGTGAGGTGAGCCCTGGTAATTCAAGTTTGAATCCTGGACGGGTCAAAGAAGAGCTTATTGATTGGATTTGCAAACATTCGAACCTTCTTTATATTCAGTATGTATGTATGTATGTATGTATGTATGTATGTATGTATGTATGTATGTATGTATGTATGCATGCATGCATGCATGCATGTGTGTGTGTGTGTAAAAAAAAAAAATTATATATATATATATATATATATATATATATATATATATATATATATATATATATATATATATATATATATATATATATATATATATATAATGTATATATATAGATAGCATACTTAATAGCCAGGATGCAAAATTTGGCCAAGTATGCAAGATCTCATTTGCCTGACAGGCAGAGTATTTTTTGTTATGTTTAAATGTTTCTTTTCAAATTGGTTTATTTGAATTCATATTATATTAAGAACATGAATTACGTACTGATTTAGTTATACAGTATTATGTTTGATCAAATTTATGTTAGTTTTATCCCCCCAACAAAATTAAAATATATTATATATTATACCATATTTGCCGGCATATGAGACACTTTTTTTTAATTTTCAAATGTACAGTATCAAAAAATTCCGGTGCGTCTAATGCGGTAGCATTATGGATGTGAGACCGAGTGACTTATGTTAGGGAGCCCGTAGAGCATACTGGCTAAGGGTTGGGGGGGGGGGGGGGGGGGGTAGAAATAGCCTAAGCTACTCTCCCTTTGAGATGTATTTCTTACTTGTCTCAATAAACATACTTGAACTTGGATTGGCTAAGTTCGCTAGACACAAAAATCTTCACTAATAATAAAATATTGAAAAGCCAAATTATTACAGTAAATTGTGTTAATAATAATCAAATATTGAAAACAAGCCCAGTTATCACATTTATGCCATACATTATTTAATGACTGTGTTACCTGTAAGACACATTTATTCATTATCTAAATGAAATAAGCTCCTGGAAATTTCAAAGTCGCCCAAAGAAACTTCAACTTGCCCCACCTGTCAGCCATCTGCAATAAGTGAATGACAACAAAACCAGAGAGCTGTGATGGTGCGCCACCACCAGGTGCGCTACCCTGGTGGCCTGATGTGGTAGCACAGAACATTACCTCCGGAAATACAAGGTTCACATCCTGTACTGCATAGCAATTTTCTTACCAAAAATATAAACAATTATGGTATACAGCTGATCTTAAAGGAGGTAAGAGTTGGGGTACAAAAACCTCTTTAAAATATCTTTCAATAAATGTATGATGAAACAACAAGCAAATAGTTTTTTTGGGTCCACAAAATATTGTAAAATAAGGGTGCGTACTATGCGAGAATGCGACTTTTATGCTGGCAAATACAGTATTTGACTTGCGACAGTGATAGAATCTATGACAATTTTAATGTATTCCAATGGGTTTTTTTATTTTACTTGTAATAGTTATGCTGTGTGTATGTTATTGCCACACATTTAGTAATTATATATTCACAGTACATCTTCAGAAAAATGGATTTACGGATCAGTAGGTTTATGGGCAGGAAAGTGATGAATTGAAGTACAATGACATTAATAATATATATATTATTATTATCTATCTGATTTTGTTGTAACCTTTACATCGTGGAGAATGCACGTGTTTCCCTAACTATACGAAGATAGTATGAAATTGCTCAACAAATAAATCAGTCACAGCTCGCAAAACTTGGGACTTAATTTTTTTTGGCTGATTTTTTCTCTGATTTCAAATTCTATTTTCTTTGTATCTTTAGGTTATTTTGATGATTAGGGACCATATTAGGGCTTTTTTCCTTATATTAAGAATACCCTAAATATATCCCCCTAAATCATTATAATTATTATAATTATCCCTATATTTTGTGCTTTTAGGGGGTTATTTTATCGTGACTTCATTTCAACACTTATTGGCCTACAACTTTCACATATTCGAGTACGAATGTCAAACAATGTTTATTAAAACATACAATTAAATTAATGAATTAAAAGTACCTATATTCATTGTTGATAACTTCAACTTCAATTATCTCTGAAAGTAGTTTCAACGTTTGAGTGGTTACTAAAATTCCAGTTTTTGACCGATTCTCACCATTTTGACATATTGTTTGCTCAACTGTCTGTTCTACAATCTGTTCAGAATGGATTTTTCATAAACTTTAAACATTTGGAGTTATAATTTTTGGGGGTCTAAATTTGCCCCATATTTCAAATGCCCTATTGACGATTTTTTTACAATAAACTATACTGAAAACCTATATTCTAATTTGATGAAAATAAAGATCATATGCTATTCTGAGAGAATAATAACATTAAATGAACAAGTGGTGATAGTAGTTCATATTTTTTATTCTGAATTTAAAATCTGAAGTTTTCAATATTCAATTCTAATATTAATTTTGAATCTCTTGTTTTTAAAGTTACGTTGTGATCATTTAGACAAAGTTGGAGCATTTGCCTAGTTGATTAAGCAAAAAAAATTGGAAAGTGTCTGAGCAAGTTTTAAAAACTTGTTAAATTATTTTGTCAAATCATATATGTATGTATTACACGATTCAAAGTGTTTGAGCAAAATAAGGTTTTTTGGATATATGTATGTATTACACGATTCAAAGTGTTTGAGCAAAATAAGGTTTTTTGGAAACCAGATAATGCCAATTCCAGAGAACACCACAGAGTACTACTAGAGGTGTCTCGAGACAAGGTGGAAAAATTACTCGAGGGGTTAAGTTGGACCAGCTGGAGTTTCACCTTGGGTGCTAAGAGAATGTGCGATTGAGCTAATCATTTCACTAACTGATATTCCAGATATCTTAGTTCACATGAATCTCTGCAGATATATGGAAAGAGGAAATCATTCCAATCTACAAAAATAGTAGCAGAGAAGACCCCCTCTAAATTATACCCGTATCATCAACAAGCATAGTAGTCAAAACACTAGAAAAAATTGTAAAAACCAAATAGGTAGAACACCTAGAGAGTAATAACATAATAACATACAGTATGGTTCTGTGGTTCAAGATCCTGTGTACCAAATGCACTTAGTTAGTTTTTATGTTAGAACCACAGATTCTACAGGGCAAGAGATGGTTGGGTTGACTCTATCTGGACCTGTTTTGGAAATTTGGAACATGCTGGAGAGGTGATAAGGAAACTGCTGACATGGATGAAAAAATTTCTAAATGATAAAGATGACAGCAGTAATCAGACACACCGTATCTGAATGGAGATATGAATGGAGGAGTGTTACTAACGGATTACCATAAGGTTCAGTTCTTGAACAAGTAATGTGCGTGATCTACATAAACGATCTACCACGAGGAACACGCTTGCTGATGATGCTAAGCTACTTTGGAAGATAGGATACCTCAACAATTGTCATGCCTTTCAAACTGACCTAGATAAAAAAATAAGTGCAAGGAGCACCATGTAACCAATGGAGTTCAATGTGAATAAATGCCATGTTATGAAATGTGGAATTAGAAAAAATAGACCACACACAACTTACAATTTTGTGGTAAGGAATTAAGGTACTCAAACAAAAAAAAGCTCTGAAGGTGGTTCTGGATAGTAGACTATCAGGAGAGGAACATACAAAGGACATTGAGAGAGGAGCATGTGCATTGTGCTGCTTTTAATTACACTGAAGGTGAAATGCTAAAGAAACTGTTAATGATTTTAGCGAGACCAAAACGGGAATATGCAGCAGCTATATAACGCCCATATCTCAAGATGCACATAAATACACTGGAAAAGGTGTCAAATATGCCAAAGCTAGAAAATAGAAGAAAAAGGCGATGTGATCACTGCTTACAAATAACAGGAATCGACCAAATTGAAAAAGAGGAAGTCTTGAAACCCAGCAACTTCAAGATCATGAGGAAACAGACTCAAGCTAAGAAAACAAAGATGCCAAAAATATATTAGAGTTTCTTTTGCATTGTGGTAGACGGTTCGAACAAGTGAGGTGGTGGTGGAGATCAAAACCATCAGTAGTTTCAAAGCGTTATATGACAACGAGTACTGCGAAGATGGGACACCGAGCATAGCTCTCATCCTGTAACTACACTTGGGTAATTACACACACAAAGCAAAATTCCTTCAATGCCACACATTAATTTTTATCCATTTAGTAATTCAATTAAAGCTTTCATTAAACATTATAACTAGTGTTCTTAATTTTGTCTTTTTCTTTATTCTTAAAACTGACAGAAGTATTTTTAGCAATTTTAGAAGAATTTTCCACTAAGTCTTGGGTTACTATAAGGCACTGATTTCTTATCATGAATATAGTTTGACAACACTTTTAAGGCTCTTTAAAAATAATACTGAGGGAAAACATTACAGCATTTTTCAATCTCAATGTGGGTGAGTAACAATATATAAATATGTGCAGTATATGAAACAACATTAATTGCTATTCCATTTCCTAAAAAATTAAATAATTTTCACATTTGTAAACAGTACAGGATAATGACTTTTCTTAATTGTCAATTGTAAAATTAGTAGATAACATTCATTTACTTAAATCGATTATGTCCAGATTCTTAATTTTTGGACATGTCAGAGGGGAAAACCCTAATTCAATAGTCTGTTTCATGGAGCTCCACACTTAAATTACTTAAAACTGAAGAAAGAGGGTTCCCCATTGCCATCCCAATTTTTGTTTAATCCATTTATTTTAATAAAAACAAAACGAGTGAATGAAGTATTTTATCAATTCAATTGCCCTAAGCACTGGAAGAGGCACATCCTCTTTCAGTAGTTCACCAGATAAAGATCTTAGATTGCTGTCCATGGGAACTATAGCGAATAATGATGTTACATTAAAGCTCACCATATTAAAAATACAGTATAGGTCTTTTTATTTATAAAAAAATTTACACTTCATTACATTTGAATGTGAAACTTTTCAAGCTGAATTTAGAATTTGCACTAATCATTTTAAGTTTATATGAAACAGTATGTTTAGAACTAATCATAGCCAAAAGTATATTATTAGGTTTCTGAGCTTTAAGATACCTGATGTCATTCATGTAAAGCAATGAAGGTGAATCATTTTTTATTAAAATACTTTATTTTTGTTTGTTGTTAAATTGTTATTTACAATATTTAATGGGTTCTTTATCAATTCAAAATATGTATTAGAATCACTGCACCATTTAATGAAAACTTTAATACAATTCCAAATTTGACCATTTCTTTTTGTATCAATGCAGCATTTTGGGAAGCATATTAAAACATCTGTGATTCACAATTCACCTAAGGTAATAATGGTAATAGTTTGCAAATTTACTCTTGCAAATTTTGCAATAAATTCTACAGAAGACAAACAAAATGCCCCAACCACAGAATGAGACCCAAAATACAGAATGAGGACAAGTTAAAATTCCAATGTATTCTTTGTTCATTTGAGTGACTGAAACCATCCAATTGACTATTTCTTACAAAATTACTTACATGTAAATTTCTGACTAAAAGATATATAATTAAATCTAGTTATAAGAGGAGGACTCCTGTTCCAAGCTGCTGGAGTGAAGGGAGAGCAAGTCATGCGTCTGAACTGAGACAGTGGGCTATACAGTAAGTGATGACAAGACTTGAAAATGTAACCCCACTATACATAACTTTATATTGCTCATATATCTTACCAATAATGACACCATTCATTTATATAAGACAGCATATAATTACACTACAAAATTCACCACTTGAATGAAATTCCAAACTCAAAATTCTTAATATCAATGTAGCACACAAGAATCTTCATATAAACTAGTAAAACCTTCATAAACCAGTAAATGACTTGATTAAAGAATAAACACACATAATTAAAGTACAAGGACAGGTTAGGTTTCCACTAAAGCATTGTTAATTTGAGATTTATACTATCCAATTGACTAGAATAATTTGTGTACAATTATTAAATAAAGATCTGTTATATAAAAATTAAATCAATGTTCAACAGTGAAATTTTAAGTATAAATATAAGCCTGGATAAATCAGACAGTTTCATAATTTGTAAGATATGTGATAATACAGTAATAATAGGTTATGTAAAATGTAAAGTTATTCTTGTCAAATCCTACAGCCACGGTTATGATTTTTTTAACCTACTCATGAGTGCATATGCACACCAAATTTTACTTAGTAAACTCCTTGAAGAAAGTACTCAGTTTTTGTTTCGTTATTGTTGTCGAAACTATTGCAAGCACCCATATATTTATATGTAAATAACTACTTGATAGGGTTCTGGGAGTTGTTCTACTACTACCCAAGCCCAGCCTGAGGTCAGGCTTGACATATGTATACTGTGTATGCACGTATGTATGTGTTTATAATATTATATATATACACACACACACACACATATACCTGTGTGTATGTATATATGTGCATACATATACTGTATATACACATACATATAAAGTGGAATGACTTGCATATTCACATTTTCCACATGCTTAATGAATAAATTTGAAGTGATGTACATTACTACACAAAAGGCTGGCTAAACAATTTTCATAGTACTGTAAAGGTAAAGTATCACTAAAGAAAATATACTATATAGCATTTTAGTCTAGACCCTATTTCTTGGCCGTATTGCTCGGGAGTGAATCTGATTAATAGATAAGCACGTTACTTTTGTTCATTCAATGTTGGATCACATAAGATATACCCTGACTCAGAAAGTTTCCTGTGCACAGACATAATGTGCGCAACAAGATTTCCTTTTCTATTTGAGGAATGATTGCACTGTGGACACTTAAAGGGCTTCTCCCCGGTGTGAATCATTGTGTGTCGACGTAGGTTAGAAGAGTCCGTGAAGATTTTTCCACAGAATCTGCAGTTGAAGGTTTTGACTCCTTCAGCAACAGTCTTGGGGTTGATCAAGAGCCTCCAGCGTGAGCTTACTCCACTTAGACCAACCTCATCAATGAGGCTGCTTCCCGGCTCTCTTCGGTCACCCTGCAACAAGGATGACCTCTTGTGAGCATTGTTTACTGTTCCACCTTTTGGTAAACAACATGCACAACTCAACATCCACAACAATCTTAAAAAGAAAAAAATATCTACTCGAGCATTTTGTGCGAAGAACAAACCCAGACAAGGTGCCCCGCAGCAGCAATGGCAATTCCAGAAAAGTGGTTTCCCGACTCATTCAGTTGACACTTCTTCAAGATCACCAAAATGGACTGCATGTTGAATTTAAAGATGACTCTGCGAGGTTATTGGCAGCTTTAAAGGCCTAGTCGATGTTTTTCCATGTATATTCATCACATGGATTGCCATGTTGCCTTTTCTGTTAGCTCGGTGTGGGCAATAGGGGCACTTGAAAGGTTTCTCACCAGTGTGTACCAGAAGGTGACGCTTCAAGTCGGTACCAAGGACAAAAGCCTTAGAGCAAGCTGGGCATTGATGCCGTCTCGAGTATGGGTCTACCATAGCAGTGTTCCTCTGCAATGAATAATAAATTCCATCAACTGCTGTACCTTAAAAATACAACGATGATAAAGGAGTCAGCTTTGTCCCACTGTGTCATTACTACAAGTTTAAACAAAAAAACTTTAGGGGCTTAATAATTTAGCATTGCAAATATCAGATATTATTACATATAAAGGTGCTGTATTGTACTTGTAGTTTACAATATACTGTAAAAGTTATCATTACCACTACCTTCATAAAAGCCACAAGTTGCAATCACTAACACAAAATTGTAAATTCCCTATAACAAGGAACATTTCTTTCTTACATATCCACATGGAATCTAAGCTTATCACTGATGAATAATAACAAGCAATATTCACTCATTTTAACTATTACCACTTTTTAAAAGTCCCTCTGATTCCTTCACTGCACTGGCACTATACAAGCATTTTCTTACATCTGTGCAGCACACAATCTTTCCAATTTTTACCCGTGACCTTCGATACTGGCTTGAGGGATTCTGAGAGTTCTACTCCCCAAGCCTGGCCTCAGGAGGCTTGACTTTTAAGAGCTTGGTCCAACAGGCTGTTGCTTGGGGCAGCCTGCAGGCCCACATATCCACCACAACCCTGTTGGTCCAGCACTTCTTGAAGAAAACTATCTAGTTTTCTCTCGATGTTCACAGTTGTTCCGGCAATATTTCTTGTACTCGCTGGGAGTATGTTGAACAACTGAGGCCCTCTGATGGTTTTGTCGATCAATCATGGACCAACCAGTTCTGTTCTCAGTATTGCACTTTGAAAAAAAAATTGATCCTGCCCATCTTATTCATTTCCTGTAGTATTTTATGTATCTGAATTCTCTCTCCTCCAGTACTAGTAGAATGGTTCAGTTCAGTTATGATGTAATAATGTAAGAGTTTTATTCTTGGAACCTATGTTTCATCCCCATTCCATTTCTGTTATGTTTTACATGCTCCACTACTAGTTTGGTAAATTATTTTTAATATTTTGAGGAAATCTTTTTTATACGTTCCAAAAGGTTATTTTATATCCAGCCGTTTGAATGTACAGTACAGTACCATTGAAATTATGGTACTTTGTGAGTGTGCAATTTTCGTCTTATTATCAACCCTACATCTCTTGAGTTCTCTGTCTGCATTCTTCTCAGTCTACATTATACTTTGCTCTTATATCCTCTCATATTCTCCGAACTTTGCATTTGCTGGACTTTAGACTCCCAAAAAACATTTACTTGCTTACTCTTGCAGTCTGCCGAGATTTTCCTGTAGCTCTATACTGTACTGTAGTCGATTCTTGTCCATATTGTATAAGCTAGGCATGACTGGTCACACTGTAACAGCAGACAATTATGCCTCTCCACTCTTTTCTCTCTTCTTTATTATTCTCCACTCCTTTTCCCTCCTTGCCCTTCTTCCCTCTCCTCCCCTCTCTACATGCCCTGGTCTATCTCAGTCATCAGTTAGTGGTTGGAGTCAAATACTTTAATTGTTTTCCCCCTCCTTGACAGCTCCAGGACATAGGATTAAAACGTTTGGAATTATAAGGAGGCCTGTCACATGTCTACCCTCGTTGTGTAGTTTACAACAAGGCAGGGAAGGTTTTGGCAATAATGACCAGAGTCCACTTGGTAATATTGAGATGATTTCGGGGCTTTAGTGTCCCCACGGCCCAGTCCTCGACCAGGCCTCCACCCCCAGGAAGCAGCCCGTGACAGCTGACTAACACCCAGGTACCTATTTTACTGCTAGGTAACAGGGGCATAGGGTGAAAGAAACTCTGCCCATTGTTTCTCGCCGGCGCCCGGGATCGAACCCGGGACCACAGGATCACAAGTCCAGTGTGCTATCCGCTCGGCCGACTGGCTCCCTGACTTCTTTCAGGATATAGGACAGATAGAATCCAGGTCACTAATTCGGTGCGAAAGTTCTGCCCTGGGGTCTTGAAGATTCCTGGTTGGACGAGATGCCACAAGCAGGCCTAGCTGGGCTGTAATTGGGCCAGCGAACCTTCCAGGGTCAGGCCTAGTTTTGTCATAGGCTGAAGGTGCCAGAAGTTCTAGGCCTAGTTCATCTGATTGGATGTAGACCTAGAAATGGGGGTGGAGCTTCAGAGGGCAAGGTGCTTTTTAGGGGTAGAGTCTAGACTTCCCCCCTTAAAGGATGCTAGAGCAAAAGATTTTAGTGCGAGTGTGAACAGGGGAAGTAAAAAGAGGGTGTGGTCATTGACCAATAGGCCACAACATCAACTGAGTAGAGCAGTAGGAAGGTAACTGTCTGTGAATTTTCCCTGTACAATTTGTAGTGCATCCGTGCCTCTTAAGGAATAGGATGATGTGCTAACTAAGGGTTATTTATTCTGCATCATTAAATAAATTTACTTTTAACTGTCTCCAGAGTATTTGTATATTTTTCCTTAACATTCGAGATATAGATCTTTAGTTTTTGTGAACATTACTTGTGATCCTATAAGCATTTTATGAGTAAATACAGGTATATATATTCATTTTAATTCATGAAGCCAAGGTATCTTGAGGATTATCTTGAGATGATTTTGGGGTTTAGGTAGAAAGAATTCCATTCACCCACTAATTATCAAAAGTTAAGTTTACCAAGATCCCGGTGTTAGTCAACTATCCTATCTTGAGGTTATCTGGAGATAATTTTGAAGCTTACCATCCCCGCGGCCCAGTCCTTGACCAGGCCTCGTTTTTGTTACCCCCCCCCCCCCAGAAGCAGCCCATAGCAGCTGTGTAACTCCCAGGTACCTATTTACTGTTAGGTAGCAGGGGCATCAGGATGAAAGGAACATTTTGCTCATTTGTCTCCGCCTCCACCGGGGATCAAGCCCGGAACCTCAGGACTACAAATCTGAAGCGCTGTCCACCCAGCTGTCAGGCGCCCAGGTGCTAGCTGACTAGTCTGTTCAAGTCAATCATCCTAATTGTTAAAGCTTCTAGGAGTGGTGGTAGTGGCAGCTTTTATTTGTTTTAAATGAGTAACCTTATTAACCATACAGACTGTAATTGATTGTAGAGATATCTTGAACACTTTGGTTATTTCTCCCCTTCCCTTGGTTACTGGGTTGAGCATTTTTCCCTGTGAAGGCTGACTCTTTCCAGTTCTTATGGCGTTATAAAATACAATTATTACTGCCTTATGGTTACACATTAACAGCAACCATGGTAAAAGTTATTACAGTTGTCATATGATTGTTACAACACGAACATAATTGAATATTTTGTCCCACCAATGCTTGTTCAGTATATCGATTGGTGTCAAATAGTTGAAGTTATGATGGAAGCAAACCTTCCTTGACCTTCCACAGCTTGACATACCCATTACCAAAAATGGACATTAAAGCCTACAAAAATTACAGCCACATTAGATTTCAGATAATTTTAAATTTAATATACATAATAAAAAAAAGAAAATGTAACTAAAAAGCAACTTAAAATAGTAACATATTTGAGTGATGACAAGTGATGATGGATGGAGTGTGTGTGGATAAATGAAAATATTGTGTCAACTTTTCCAAATTTTAACAATAACTGCACGGGGGAATGTGCATTACTTGGTGAATCAAATAGTGTGTACTGGGAGGATTTTGACAACCTTTTGTAAAGTACAATGTCTTACAGATCTTATTTTAGCTTGGAGCAAAATTTACAAGAAAAAAACAAAAAAGCAATGTGATACTGTCTACTAACATTGTTAATAAAGTAATATAGCGACAGTACAACCTCCATTCAACGCACTACCTGGGACCAACCCTGGTGCATTGCAGCGTTGGATTCGTTGCAAGGGGTGACCTTCAAGAGGCGTTTGCATAAGTCTTTTTTTCTTAAAACAAAATTGAATAAAAAAGAAATAAAGCAAGGCTCGGTGCTCTTCCAATATTCTCAATCATATTGTGCTCTGGATACACACCCTATGAGGCCAACATGAAAAGTGAACATATCATTTATTAACAGTTTAAAACTTTTGCCAGATGACTGTCGCCACGCCCCAAACAACTCCCAAACCATCCATATAATATTTTAAGCGAGGTACTTGAGATTTTCTAAAATGTCTTCATTTTATCCAAAGCTACACATAACTTTAACATAAACTTTAAATAACTTTAACATAACTTTAAATAAAATAACTTTCTACAAAACCAGGAGTCATGACAGGTGGAAAATAGCCCCGTCGAAAAGCAAAAGAGCGGCAGATATACTAGGAGACAATTCTACCAACATCCAACTCTTAAGAATTTCAACACTTCCTCCCTTTAAATATAATAGGCCATAACTGTGAAGTGCTAAACATAAAAAAATATTATGTTTAGCACCTCACAGATTTTCAGGTCTTTGTACACTCTATACAAAAAAAAAATCTGAACCATTGGGTTCAAATATCCAATATATGAAACTTCCATAAAGGATGTTTACAAAATAAGTTATGTCATATTAATATCACTGATACCTGTATATATTTACCCTAATAAGTAGAGTTTCACTAACATGACTTGATACTTACATTAGGGATAGTTTAGGTTTTCTTGTGAAATGTAATACACGTAGGCTGTTCTTTCTGACATCGTTTTCGATAGTTAATATCCTGTATGCTAATTAGTGTAATACAGTGGAACCATGGTTTACGAATACCCTGGATTACGAGTTTTTTGGTACTGTATATGAAGCCAATTTCCTCGTAAAAATTGACTGTGTGTATGAAGTTTGCCATGGAATAATAGTTGTCTGTTGATACTTGTACAGGTCGAGCACGTGGTTCTGCCGAGCACGAGTCTGAACATAAAAGTTATTATAAATCATGCCATGGGTCCCAAAAAAGTTATTGGTAAAGTTAAACCTAAAAAAATAGTTGTGAGTAGAGGCAGCAAAGGATGTCCCTTCCTCATTAAGAAAATGTGTGCAGTATGAGAAGAACTGCAAAGTTTTGCTGAAGACTCACCCAGATGCAGGCCATTGTGTTAACCGTTTTAATGACATGTGAAGTCTCACCTACAGACAAGTGTTAAAACGTAGGGGAAAACAAGTGTCTATAAGACAGATTCTTAATAAGACAAGCAAGTAGCAAGCCACAACTAGGTCCTAGTGGTAGGACTTGCAAAATGTAGGAAAGAGAGAGAGTACCCCAGAAATGTCATCACTTGCCTGATATTATAATAGAAGGGGTTTCCCCTTCCAATCACTAACACCTCTCCACCCCCCCCCCTCCTCCACCGTCTTTCATACACCAAGAACCCCTTAAACATAAGGTATAGTGTATACAGTGGTACCACGGAATACGAGTGTCCCTGAATGTGAGTTTTTCAGAATACGAGCAGGATTTGCTCGGAAAATGTGCCTTGGAAGGCGAGGGTTACCTTGGAACACGAGTTTGTTGATACGCGTACAGGCCGAATTAGCACGTGGTGGTACGACGATCGTCACCCCTCACCCCTCAGTTTACCAGTGCCTCGCTCCCAGTGACTATCCCACATCAATTCTTCACCCAAATTTTCAGTGTTTTGTTGGATTTTTGGTCATTTGACCATAAAAGTTGTTATTATATATCTCAACATTACTGGGTCCCAAGAAAGCCAGTAGTAAGGTTCAAGGCAAGAAAGCCCATGTGAAGATGACAATAGAGGAGAAACAAGAGATCATTTGGAAGCATGAAAATGGTACACGTGTTATTGAACTTTGTAGGCAGTACAACGAAGCCACGTCAACAATATGCACTATACTTAGCAAGAAAAAGGACATTATGAGTGCTAAAGTGACAAAAGGCTTAAGAACAATCACAAAACAAAGACCACAAATACTTGAAGTGGAAAAGTTGTTATTAATTTAGATACACGACAAGGAGTTAAAAGGTGATAGTGTTTCGGAAGCCATCATTTGTACGAAAGCCAGGGTATTGCACGAAGACCTTGTAAAGAAAACCCCTGGAACGAGTGATGCAGATACGAAAGAGTTTAAGGCAAGCAGGGGATGGTTTGAAAAATTTAGAAAAAGAAGTGGTATCCATAGTGATGCGAGACATGGGGAGGCAGCCAGCTCAGACAAACCAGCCGCTGAACGATTTATTGAAGAATTTTAAGAGTTGCAGAGGCTGAGGGATACCTACCGCAACAAGTGTTTAATTGTGACGAAACAGGACAGTTCTGGAAAAGATTGCCTAAGAGGACATACATTACCAAGTAGGAAAAATCCTTGCCCGGACACTAGCCTATGAAAGATAGGTTTACGCTTGTGCTGTGTTCAAATGCGAGTGGCGATTTGAAAAATAAACCCTTGCTAGTAGTGTATCATTCTGAAAATCCAAGGATTTTCAAACAGTATAAAGTGCAGAAAAACCAAATGTGTGTGATGTGGAAGGCTAATAAAAAGGAATTAGTGACTAGGATTTTTTTTTCGGAGTGGGTGAATGAAGTGCTGTACCATGCCATAGAAAAATATCTGCAGTAGAAACATTTGCCACTCAAGACCCTGTTTCTCCTTGACAATGCTGCTCCTCATCCTCCAGGATTGGAAGATGAATAGATGCAGATACAGTAAATTTCTCACAATGAAGTTCCTTCCTCCTAATACCACCTCTCTAATTCAGCCTATGGACCAGAAAATCATTGCGAATTTCAAGAAACTGTATGAAAGGGCACTTCTCCGGAAATGTTTTGAAGTGACTGAAGCCACAAACCTCACCCTCAAAGAGTTCTGGAAAGACCATTTTAACATTTGCAGTGCTTTAAAACTCGTTGACAAAGGCTGGCAAGAAGTGACTCAAAGAACCCCGATCTCTGGCTGGAGAAAATTGTGGCCTTAATGTGTGACAGAACTAAACTTTGAGGGGTTTGAGCCTGCAAATGATGCACCTATTGTTGAGGAAATTGTTACTCTGGGCCGGCAAATGGGCTTGGAATTGGATGGTGATCATGTGGAGGAGTTGGTGGAAGAACACAACGAAGAACTGACCACCGAAGAACTCCAAGCCCTTCAAAAGGAACAGCAAGAAGACCCAGCTGAGGATGTTTCTCCAGTGGAGGAGGATGAGGCAGTAGCGAATGTCCCTTCTGCACAAATTAAAAAGGTGTGTCAGATGTCGGAAGAGATGCAAACTTTTATTGAAAAGACTCGCCCAGAGAAAGCTGTAGTAGGCCGCTGCCTTAATCTTTTCAATGACAATGTGATGCCTTATTACAGAGACAGCTTACAAAGAAGGGAAAAACAAGCTTCCATGGACAGATTTGTTGTGAGAAAATCGAACAATGAGCCATAACCAGGACCTAGTGGTATGCAGGCAAAACGTGCCAGGGAGTGCATACCAGAAAGGTCCTCACTGCCTGATGTTATAATGGAAGGGGACTCCCCTTCCAAACAGTAACACCTCTCCTCCTCCCCCCTCCTCACCATCTTCCATACGCCTACAGCATTCATCAACAAGGGTAAGTAATAACTTGAACATAGTTTTGTAGGTTTATTTAGATGAATTAGATAAAAAATTTAGTTTGAAGTGGTTTTTGGGGTAGTCAGGAACGGATTAATTCATTTCCCATTATTTCTTATGGGGAAATTAGCTTCGGTATACGAGCTGCATCCAGGAACAGATTAAACTCTTAAACCGAGGTACCAGTGTGTATATATGTATATGTGAGATTTTATATATATATATATATATATATATATATATATATATATATATATATATATATATATATATATATATATATATATATATATATATATATATATATATATATATATATATATATATATATATATATACTATATATATATATATATATATATATATATATATATACACACACACACACACACACACACACACACACACATATACATATGACTGCATATTCTGTATTAACTATCTTCTGATTTAGGGCTTCTATCCCTCTAACTATTTTCTTAGCATCAGAGCTTAGCTGAAAAAGGAGTTCTCCAAAACTCATTTTCGTGATTTCAAGGTGAAGAAAAAAGTGAATTACTATAGAATGTATTACACTTATTTATACAATTTGCACAACGTTTCGAACCTCCGTGGTTCATTCTCAAGTGAAAAGAATTTACAGCACTGGTTGATTTATACCCGCACTGGGTCAGGTGATAAGACAATAAAGGTTAAAACATGGGGGATACATAAAGGATAAATGGGGGGATGAAGCACATAAGAATAAAGGTAACTGCGGAAGGCCTATTGGCCCATACGAGGCCACTCCTATCTACATACAAAGATTAATCAGGTGTAATTGGCCTGTTATGTTGAACAGTGTCTTCTGTGTTGGCATCATTATGTTCTGGTCTTGTCCTTACTCTCATGGTGGGTCGAGTAAATAGTTCCATGATTTGGGTGTTCATGGTAGGTTGTTCTATTCTTATGTGAATTCTTATGTGAATTTGTAATCTTCTTGCATCTTGGGTTTTGTCTATTATACAGGTATTTTTGTTCAACATTTCTCTTGTTAGGGTCATGGGCTTGTCTCATGTGATTCCTGGGGGCACCGGATTGAAGATGACATGCCAAACGCCTCGTCAGCTTGGTCGACGTCATACCTATGTACAGTACTTCGATTGAAGGTTACATCCTTCGTGGGGGCAAGTGTACATGTATACAACGCTTGACTACTGTAGAGGGTTCTCTGTCAGCTTCAGGCTATTTTTGATAAGGAGTTTGGAAGTCTTCTTGGTTTTGTATAATATGATCAGATCTATGTTTTGGTTAGGAGTAATGCTTTTTACTCCTTTACGTTTTATTTCTTTCATTGTTCTTTTCTCTTTTATATGTTCACTGTGCATGGCTGATTTGTAATATAATTTTATTGGAGGTATTGTGGTTTCTTTTCTAAGTTCAGGATTATACCATCGGTCCAAGTGTCTTCTTATAGCAGCGTATATTTCCGCGTTGCTATATCCGTTGTTCACCAATACCTGAGTTACTCTTTCAAACTCTCTACTCACGTTGCTCTACTCGGAGCAGTGGGTAAGCGCTCGACGAATATTAGCATTGAGAACACTGGCTTTGTATCTTTGGGGGCACTCACTTCTACCGTTCAGGCATAATCCTATGTTGGTGGGCTTAGTATATATATACTAGTATATATACCTGGCTTCAATGTCATGAAACTCATCAAAATATTTTCAGAAATTGATTTTAGACGAATTTTTAAAAAATAAGAATGTTTTGTTGATAAGCAGAACAGCTCCTAATAACTGGAACTGAAGTAATACAGTATGCAGTAATAAAGAGATGCAAGCACCTGTTTGATGCTCAAAGAAGAATAGTATAAAAAAGTATCCACAAAGTGGATATGCAGTTGGTGCTTTTGTATCATTGCTGAATAATACATAACACAAATAATAATAAATATGTTAACACTTTCGCGTTCCACAGACTGAATAATTCGTCACTCACTTTTCTACTGAATGTGTTCCAACGACGCAATACTGAGTCACTCATTACAATATTTTTTAAAAATTTAAATTTTATCAGATCAATCTGGTAGTGGTTTTAAAATAAGCGCCTTTAGATTGCACACAATTTGATACCAAAATCAAAGATATAACATGAAACTTGATGTCCAAACACTTGAAATATTATAAATAGGTCTATGGTCTGAATATTAAAATATTTGTTAAAATTCTATTTATTGTCCTATTATCTTGGGACTTGTTTTAAAATGTGCGCCTTTTTATTGCGAACAATTTGATACCAAAATGAAAGATGTAACACAAATATTTATGTCAGAACACTGGAAAGATATAAATAAATTTGTGATGATGAGCATCCAGAATTAAAATATTTGTTAAAAATCCAGTTATTGCTCTATTATTCTGGGACTAGTTTTAAAATAATCGCCTTTTTATTGCGAACAATTTGATACCAAAATGAGCGACGTAGCACGAAATTTGATGTTATCAAATTGAACGAGTTGAACATTAGGTTGCAATGTACAAAATGGTGCTCGTTCACGGGTAACTTTAGGCTTTTCTGCGGGGAGGCACTCCAGCCTTTTGTACATTTTATTCATACACATCTGTAGGGAATTTAATTGCGAACACAATGATACCAAAACGAGCGACGTAGCACGAGAATTAAGGTAAAAAAATGGAACGAGAATGCACATGTTACTGATTTTGTGCGTTTTTGCCGACTTTACGCTTTGCTGTTGGGAGTCACGCTAGGCTTTTGGACATTATATTTATACACACCTGTAGAGAATTTAATTGCGAACACAATGATACCAAAACGAGCGACGTAGCACGAGAATTAAGGTGATAAAGCTGGAACGAATATACACATTTGGGTGTCACCGCGCGCTTACCCGCATGGAGGGGCCACCTACCCCCTGTCAACCGCGAGTTTCCACGGAGCGCGAAAGTGTTAATATGCTCTATTTTGTTATACTGTATATCATATAAATACATTGTCCAATGTTAATACTGTATACTGTATGTTACTTTTATCAATGTCCCAAAAATATTTTTTTAGGGAAAATTTTAATTTTTATTAAGATTTTAGTTTTTTTTTCTCCTTTATTATCTGATTTTGTTATAACCTTCACACCCTGGAGAATGCATATGTTGTCTTAACTGTGTGAAGATAGAATGAAATTGGTCAACAAATAAATCAGTCACAGCTCGCAAAACTTGGAAGTTTTTTTTGGCTGATTTTTTCCCCGATTTCAAACTATTTTCTTTGTCTCTTTAGGTTGTTTTGATGATTAGCAACCACATTAGGACTTTTTGTATAAAGTGTACCCTAAATATATCCCCCAAATCATTATTACTATTATAATTATCCCTATATTTTGTGTTTTTTGGGTGTTATTTTTCTTGACTTCATTTCAACACATATTGACCTACAACTTTCACATATTCGAGTACGAATGCCAAACAATGTTAATTAAAACATACAATTAAATTAACGAATTAAAACTACCCTTATTTATTGTTGATAACTTCAACTTCAATTATCTCTGAAACTAGAGTTTCAACTTTAGAGTGGTTCCTAAAATTCCAGTTTTTAACAGATTCTCACTATTTTGACATTGTCTGCTCAGCTGTCGTTCTGCAATCCCTTCAGAATGTTTTTTTCATAAACTTTATACATTAGGAGTTAATTTTTTTTTGGTCTAAATTTGCTGCATATTTCAAATGCCCTATTGACAATATTTTTTTACAGTAAACTATACTGAAAACCTATATTCTTATTTGATGAAAATGAAGATCATATGCTATATTCTGAGAGAATAACAACATTAAATGAACAATTGGTGATAGTTCATATTCTTTTATTCTGAATTGAAAATCTTAAGTTTTCAATATTCAATTTTAAAATTAATTTTGATTCTCTTGTTTTCAAGTTACACTGTGATCATTTAGACAAAGTTGGAGCATTTGCCTAGTTGATTATGCCAAAACAATTGGAAAGTGTTTGTGCAAGTTTTAAATACATATGTTAAATTATTTTGTCAAACCATGTATTTATGTATTGTGCAATCTAAGGGTTAACGACTGGAGGTACAAGGGGTGAAATGTGTACAGAGTAGTCCAATGAGTGCATACAGGTACTAGTGTATTGAATTACAGACAGGAGGTTGTGGTGGTTGAGTGAAAGGGAAGAATGGTGGTAATGTTATACAAGTAATAGCAGGATTTTGATGATGGCAATCATCCATTTCTGCATGTGGAAGAAGGTTAATAACTAAAATACTGTACACCTCTAGTAGTCTATGTACATATATTTTACACTTTTATACAGTGGGTTCACACAATTAAATTCCTAGATGGTCTAAACAGTTTGTTTGGTGCAAATTGTTTAATTGGAACAAACATTATTTTCAGTGAGGACTGCTCGCTAAAGCCACGACCAAGCCCAGCTGTAGGGACATGGCCACAACGGCAGCCAACTTAATAAAATTGTAAATGATTGAAGACTGGATAGAATGTTTATAAGTGGCTTGGGGAGTAAAAGAACCCCCAAAACCCCATCAAGCAGGTTTTAAACTCATATATAACATTATTTTACAAATTATATTAAAAATTATATTAAACAAAAATTATTATTACAGTATTGTACTATGAAGGTTGCCCATACTTAAAGGAGTTTGTGCCAAGTCCAAACACAGTACAGTACAGTACTGTACATGAAAATTTCAGTTAACAAAGTACATGTACAGTAGTACAGTAATTAAGAATGTCAAAAATAAACTCAATACACATTAAAAAAAATATGAGACAATTTGGAATGTAGAAATATTCCAAAGTCACTCTCATACTATCCTTTGAGTACGTGGCATCTAAAGTGATGTCACTGTACAGTATTTGCATTTTTTTATTATTGATCAAATGTTTTACAACACAACCATGGTACCGTAGGTGATTAAAAATAAGTGGAAATATATTTCCATTAAAATACTGACAAAATTGACATGCACACAAGTGCTTCTTGTAAGATACCTCCTTATGTAATGGGATGTAATTACCTAAGTGTAGTTACAGGATGAGAGATATGCATGTCATTTCCCATCTTTCTAGTACTCTTTATCATATAACCCTTTGAAACTACTGAATGTTTTGGCCTCCACCGCCTTTTCACTTAGCTTGTTCTAACTATCAAGCACTGATCTTTGCTTCTAACCAAAGTGCTCTGTTTGCAAAAGAAAATCTTCTAATATATTTTCGGCACCTTTGTTTTGGCATGTTTAATGCCTCTAGTGTCTCCTCGTAATTCGTTTTTCAGCTCCAGAAGTCATTTTGTAGCGTGCCGTTACACCTTTCAAATTTATTTATGTGCTTCTTGAGATTTGGGTACCATACAATTGCTGTATATTCAAATTTTGGTCTCACAAAAGTCATGAACAGTTTTAGTATTTCACCATCACCACCAACTCCCTTCAACATAATTTGAAAGATGGTCAAGATGGTCAAGGCCGAGCGTGGCAAGAGTCTGAACATCAGGGGGTCAACAGATGTTCAATACCCTTCCAGCAAGCATTACTGCCACAACAAATGGGAATATCTTCAAGAAGTGCCGGACTAACCGGGCTCTAGTGGATATGTGGGACTGCAGGACAATCCGCAACAGTCTATTGGACCAAGTTATCACAAGCCGAGCCTGGCCTCAGGCCGGGCTCGACAAGTAGGACAACTCCCAGAACCCTCTCCCGTTAAGAAACATTTAGATAAGGTCCTGCAAGAACTGCCAGACTAACAGGGTCTGGCAGTTTCGATTAACGATCTTCAGTGAAAAGAGAGAGAGAGAAGAGAGAGAAGAGAGAGAAGAGAGAGAGAAAAGAGAAAAGAGAGGAAAGAGAGTCACTGTCTATAGCTATGTTTGCAAAAGAAAACTTTCTAACATTTTTTTCTGCATCTTTGTTTTCTTTGCTTGACTGTAATTACCTAAGTGTAGTTACAAGATGAGATCATCGAGTGGTTGATATCTGGTTAGTGTCCTGTCTTCCCAGCACTTTCTCATGTAACGCTTTGAAATTACTGACGGTTTTGGCCTCCACCACCACCTCATTTACCTTGTTCCAACCGTCTACCATTCTGTTTGCAAAAGAAAATTTTCGAATGTTTTTGCGGCACCTTTGTTTCCTTAACTTTCGTCTGTGTCCTCTTGTTCTTGAAGTTCCAAATCCCAGGAATTCTTCTCTATCAATTTTATTGAGTCCTGTTACTATTTTGTACGTAGTGATACTTTTTCTTCTATCTTCTAGTTTTGGCATATTTAACGAATTTATCAGTATATTAGCTACTAGTTAGCAACGAGCTAACCTCGTAGCTCTTGTCCTTCAGTTCTGGAAGCCACTTAGTGGCATGCCTTTGCACCTTTTCTAGTTTGCTGAAGTTCTATGGGCACCATACAACCGCTGCATATTCTAGCTTTGGCCTAACAAAAGACGTGAACAATTTCGTTAGCATTTCGTCATCCATGTACAGTATTTAAAAGCAATTCTGAAGTTAGAAAGCATAACATAGGCTCCTCGCACAACGTGTGTCTGTGTCCTCCTCTTCGTGAAGTTGCTGGTTTCAGGAATTCCTCTTTGTCAACTCAGTCGATTCTTGTTATTATTTTGCAAGTGGTGATCATATCACCTATTTTTCTTCTATGGATGTTTCTAGCTTTGGTATACAGTATTTATTAATGCCTTAATCATCCCTTCTTATTAATTCTTGTTTTTCAGTTCCAGAGACCATTTTATTACTGTACATGCCTTTGCACCTTTTCCAGCTTATTAATGTGCTTCTTGAGATTCGGGCACCATACAACTGCTGCATATTCCAATTTTAGGCTAAAAGTAAGTCATGAACAGTTTCCTTAGTACAGTATTTCACCACCCATGTAGTTAAAAGTAAGCCTGAAGTTGGAAAGCGATGCATACGCTTGTCTTGCAAAGTTCTTTGTATTCTTCTGGTAACCGTTTACTATCCAAAACTACCCACTGATCTCTCACACTCTAGTAGTTCTTTAATTCCCTTCCACATAATTTGTAAGTTGTGTGGTTTACTTTCTCTGATTCCACATTCCATAACATGGCCTTTATTCACATTGAATTTCATTTGTTTCTTAACACTCCAAGCACTTATTTTATCCCAATCAATTTGAAGGGGCGTTATAATCGCCTGCCTAGACCATCTTCCCCAGTATCTTAGCATCATCCACAAACATGTTCATATAATTCTATAATTCTGTATTCCTTTTGCTAGATCATTTATGTACATGATGAACATTAGTGGTGCAAGAACTGAACCCTATGGTACTCCACTAGTAACACTCCTCCAGTCAGATACATTGAATCTGGGACCTCTGGATAACCCACTTCATCTGTCTGTCAGTTAGAAAAATTTTCATCCATGTCAGAAGTCTCCCTGTCACACCTTCAGCATGTTCCAGTTTCCAAAGCAAATCTCTTGTGTGGGACTCTGTCAAAAGCCTTATAAAGGTTCAGACAGGCACAGTCAACCCAACCACCTCTTTCCCGGACCAAAATGACTGTCTGTTATCATCATTTCTCTCTAGGTGTTCTAACCATTTGGTTTTAGCTATTTTACTTGTTATGGCAACTTGTAATGGCAACTTCTCCCAGACACAATAACATAGGATAAAAACCTACACTTGTGTATTTGTGAAATTTATGTAAGGAATATACAAAGTTTTTCACTCTCCCTAGAGTGAGTTTTAGTGTGTGATTGGGACGAGGCTTACATCTCAATGTCTAATGAGGCTACAATCCTGGGTCCAATCCTCATATCCTTCTTGACCGCCTAACCATGTCACCTCTATTCCTGACTTGCAATGTTCTACAGTAATGCCTTCTACCAAAATATGGTCATGTGTCCTTTCTGTAATCCTGCTATTCTGAGAACTTGAGTTATTAATCGAGGTGTTCATCTGGATGCTAGCCATCATAACCCTTTCAATACCTCAAGAAGTGTGGCAAATGCTTTCATTCATCCATTTATTGAGATCTAATTTTAATTCACTCAATCATATTCCTAGTAAAGCTATCCTCCTTACCAACGAAACTATTCAGAAAGTTTATTAGAACCCCTTCCACTACCCTTCTAGTTCTAATATTATTACTTTTATAGATCATTTCACATGTCTTAAAATTAATATTGTGATCTTTTCCCCAAGTATGGTTAGTTACAGCACTGTTACCAGCCATAATTCTACATGCTTTCTTATGTTCTTTAATTCTGATCTTCAGTTTGTACCCTGTTACCCTCATATAGACTTCATCACAATCTTTACAATGTACTGTAATAGTAATATATTAACTCCTCCCTGGTTTCTATCTATCCCATTAGCCACACTCCTTGGGGTATGGAAAGGGTTACGATGGCTAGCATCCAGATGAACACCTAGATTAATAACAACTCCAGTTCTCAGAATAACAGGATTACAGAAAGGACACATGACCATATTTCCATGGACGGCATTACCGCAGAACATTGCATGTCAGGAATAGAGGTGACATGGTTAGGTGGTCAAGAAGGATATGAGGACTGGACCCAGGATAGCAGCCTCATTAGACGTTGAGATGTAAGTCTCATTCTAGTCACACACTTATTGCCTAATAAAACACTCAGAAGTGCGAAAGACTTGGTGTAAATTCCTTACATAAATTTCACAAATGCACAAGTGTGAGTTTTTATCTACACACATTAATGACACAGGTCAATAAATTAGAGGATCTTCTCAGCTACCACATTTATAGATTGGAACCATGTTTGCTTTTTCCATATACCTGCTAAGATTCCTGTTCACACGGATGTCTAAAATATTAACTGCAGTGGAATGCTCAGCTCAGTTGCACATTCTTGCAGCACCCGAGGTGAAACTTCATCTGATCAACTGCTTTATTTCTTTCTAGCCCTGTGAGTAAAGAGAGGCAATAAGTAACTTTCTGCCTCTCTCACTCCTCACTGCTATGTATTTGTTTCTTGCTCGCTTATAGTGCTGATATGTTTGAGGGTTTGGCCTTTTCGTACATTGTGCCCATTTTCTTGTCTATTCTGCTCTGGCCCTCTCACAATTTATGTTGAACCAATCCTGTTTTCTGGTCCTGCATGTCTGTTATGGTATATATATATATATATATATTTGTTTTTGTATCTTCACCATACATTTCACAGAATAGGCACACATACATCTATTTATTTGCACAGCAATAAATCTTTCCAATTAAATTAATTAAAGAATTTGCCAAGTTTCCCATAGTGACCTCTCTTGAAATCAAGGTTGTAAACTATTTCAATTTGTCCATTTTCACTATATTATATTGCATAGCATATCCATTATCCAACAGGACATGGTCACTCTTTCCCAATGAAGGAAGGTACTGAATGTTAAATCTATCTCTCTTCTTTCCTGGTAAATACCAAATCCAGCAATTATGGAGAATCACCTTCCCTCATTCATGTGGTCTGTTTTACATGTTGATACATGAAAGATTCTAGGATGAAGTTTATGAATCAGCCAGTCCAAAAATCATCTGTTCTTGCTTTATAGTCTTCCCAGTTTTTTTATTTTAAATTGAAGTCACCAATTATCAACATTCATGATTTATCTTTTTATCTGCTTTTACACTAATCTCTCTCATGATGATCATTATAAGCAGGCGATGAGTCACAATAACGTGGCTGAAGAACGTTGACCAGACCACACACTAGAAGTTGAAGGGACGACGACGTTTCGGTCCGTCCTGGACCATTCTCAAGTCGATTGACAATCGACTTGAGAATGGTCCAGGACGGACCGAAACGTCGTCGTCCCTTCAACTTCTAGTGTGTGGTCTGGTCATCATTATAAGGCTCTCTCATATCATTGACCCTTAAACTGCTCAGCATAAGAGTGCAGGGAAGTGAAAAATATTTGAAATATGTCAAAATTACTTAAAAATGTTAAACAAATCTCCAACTTAATGGCTAAAGTGATGTGACACTTTCATTAAAATATTTTCAGAAATAGATTTTAAGACGAATATTTAAAAAAAAAAAATTTTGTTGATAAAGAGAACAGCTCCTATTAACTGGAACTGATGGATAATGCAATAATAAAAAGATGCAAGCGCCTGTTCGACACACAAAAGAAGAATAGTAGTAAGAAGTGTCCACAAAATGAATATGCAGTTGCCTTTATAACATTGGTGAGTATTACATAAATAACACAAATAATAATGAGTAAATATGTTATTACGCTCTATTTTGTTATATATCATATAAATACATTTGCCTAATGTTATCATCAGTTACTTTCAACGATGTCCAAAAAATGTTTACTGTATTTTAGATTTTTTTTTTAGGTTTTTAGCTCTTTGCATTGTTTATTATTTGGATTTGTTGTAACCTATACATCCTGGAGAGTGCATACCCGTCCCTAGCTATGTGAAGACAGAATTAAATTGGTCAACAAATAAATCAGTCATAACTCTCAGAACTTGGGACTTTTTTTGAGGGGGGGGCTGATTTTTTTTTTCAGATTTCAAACTCTATTTTCCTTATTTCTTTAAGTTGTTTTGATGATTAGGGACCATATTCATGCTTTTTTACTTATATAAAGTATACCCTAAATATATCTCCCTAAATCAATATAATTATTATAAATATCCCTATATTTTGTTTTTTGGGGGGTTAGTTTTTCTTATCTTGAGGTTATCTTGAGATGATTTCGGGGCTTTTAGTGTCCCCGCGGCCCGGTCCTCGACCAGGCCTCCACCCCCAGGAAGCAGCCCGTGACAGCTGACTAACACCCAAGTACCTATTTACTGCTAGGTAACAGGGACATTCAGGGTGAAAGAAACTTTGCCCGTTTGTTTCTGCCTCGTGCGGGAATCGAACCCGCGCCACAGAATCACGAGTCCTGCGCGCTATCCACCAGGCTACGAGGCCCCCCCTTAACTTCATTTCAACACATATTGACCTACAACTTTCACATATTTGAGTACAAATGCCAAACAATGTATTAAAACATATAAGTAAATTAATGAATTAGTTTTCATTGCCTTATTCATTGTCGATAACTTCAACTTCAATTATATCTATAACTAGAATTTAAACTTGCTTCAGTATCCAAAAATCTAGTTTCTGATCGATTTTCACCATATTTGCATACAGTGTGCACAGCTGTTTGCTCTACAATCCCTAAGAATTTATTTTTCATGAGCTCTAAACATTTGGAGTTATAAATTTTTGTTGTCTAAATTTGTGCATACAGTATTTCAAATGTCATATTGACAAAATTTGTTTACAGTAGACTATGAAAAGCTATATTCTAAATATATGAAAATGAAGATCATATGCTATTCTGAGAGCATAATAACACCATATGAACAATTGGTGCTAGTTTATATTTTTTCAGCCGATTTCAAAATCTGATGTTTTCAATATTCAATTTTATAATTAATTTTTTATTTTCTCGTTTTTCAAGTTACGCTGATATCATTTAAACAAAGTTGGAGCATTTGCCAGTAGATTAGGCACAAAAACATTAAGTTTCAGAAAATTTAAAAAACTGAGCTCAATGTCACACTTCATCTGACATTTTGTGCAGTTTAGGGGTTAATCGAGCATCACCTTAGTCTATGCTTGCTGGTGGACTATATGCAGTAACAATTATTAGTTTATTGTTCCGACTGCAAATCTCCAGCGCTATTATGTCTACTTACTGAGGGTTGTCATGTATCTTAACTTTAGTTGTTCCTTCACCAGAATTGCAACACCTCCACCTTTGCTAGCTTTTCCATCACATCCCCAAACATAATAGCCCCTTGGAAATACCACCCCCATTTCACTTTTTATAATCAAGTTTCCTCTCTGATAGTGCAACAATACGCAGCCTCTTAAGATGTATTATAACCTTGTTGTCCTGTACTGTAAAGTTTGTTATGTCCATATCTATCTTTTTGTTTATTTCTTCAAAATAATTTCCCTGTCTTCCCAGGTCCCATGTCTCATATTCTTTCTCTAGTTCCTAGATTTGTATTTCGTGTTTCCTTACATTGTCAATCAAGAATGAAATTTCCTTATTCTGCTACAACAACCTCTTTGATATTTATATTTACCTGGCTCTTGAGATTTTAGTTATTTTATTCTAAATTCAGAAATTTTACATCATAAGCCTCTAGCAGATCTTCAGTCCCTACCAATCTACTCAGAAAACCACCTTTCTATATTTGCTTCCGAGAAAAATCTTTGTTTGAAGTCTTCTGTGACAATCCAGCCCCATCTGCCATTTTTCTTTTGATTTCATCTGCTCTGGTTCAGTCACTGGGCCAATTCCCCCCCCCCCCCCATTTGTATATTTTTCACAACGCAACTCTCTACCTTTTATCAATGATCTTGATATAATTATGTTATTGGGAACACCACCTGAATAGCTCTCACCAGCAATATCACTGATATAATACAAAGACCCGAGTCATGACGAAATGTTCCGAACTCCAAAGGTCAAAAGAAGTGTGCGCGTGCTGGGGTGTACATACTGCATACACATACTGTGCATGAATATCATATATCGTATAATATTGTATATAATTAATATATATTATTAAAAAGGAAGGGAGTACCACCTCTGGCTCGAAGAAGGGGACCCTTACCCTCGGAGGAAACCACACATAACGCATTAGAGGGAATGTTTAGGTCCCCTCCAATACAGTTTCCGTGTGCTGTGCATGTATGTATGTGTGTGTATATATATATATATATATATATATATATATATATATATATATATATATATATATATATATATATATGAATATGACTGTCAGACCTCGGAGGAAGAATTGAAACAGGAATTTCCATAAGTACTTTCGTATTAAATAATACATCTTCAAAAGGGGTCACCCTTCTGAACATGTATTATTAAATATGAAAGTTCTTAAAGAAATTGCTGTTTCAATTCTTCCTTTGTGGTTTGACACTCACATTTTTCATATCATGTGTTAATTTTTGTGATTATATATACAGTACATTTTATATATATATATATATATATATATATATATATATATATATATATATTATATTTTTTTTTTAAATACCCTCACAAACTTTCATATATATATATATATATATTAGTATATTTTGGTAGCAGTCTTTCCTGTAGACATATATTATTAAATATGACCGAAAAAGTAAGATTAATAATTCTAACACGAATTTTCTCAATCTTTCGTACATTTCTTTTCACTGTTAGAGGTAAATCAAAAATCAATTCTCCAAAATTCATTTTTATTTCTAGTCTGACGCGACACGAGCGCGTTTCGTAAAACTTATTACATTTTCAAAGACTTTAGTTTACAAATACACAACTGAATAGAACTTACGCATCTCCGATTTTATATCTACATTTTAGTGAGGTGGATGGGGTGAGGTGGCATTAATAGGGTATTAATTTCATCAACACAAGACAGAACAAGAGGTGGCATTAATAGGGTATTAATTAATGCCACCTCTTGTTCTGTCTTGTGTTGATGAAATTAATACCCTATTAATGCCACCTCACCCCATCCACCTCACTAAAATGTAGATATAAAATCGGAGATGCGTAAGTTCTATTCAGTTGTGTATTTGTAAACTAAAGTCTTTGAAAATGTAATAAGTTTTACGAAACGCGCTCGTGTCGCGTCAGACTAGAAATAAAAATGAATTTTGGAGAATTGATTTTTGGTTTACCTCCAACAGTGAAAAGAAATGTACGAAAGATTGAGAAAATTCGTGTTAGAATTATTAATCTTACTTTTTCGGTCATATTTAATAATATATATATTATATATATATTATATATATATATATATATATATATATATATATATATATATATATATATATATATATATATATATATATATATATATATATATATACACACACACACACACATTACATGTGTGTGTGTATATATACACAATGTAATATGTGTATATATACACACACATGTAATATGTGTATATATACACACACATGTAATATATGTGTATATATACACACACATGTAATGTGTGTATATATACACACATGTAATATATGTGTATATATACACACATGTAATATGCGTGTATATATACACAATGTAATGTGTGTATATATATATACACACATATTACATGTGTGTATATATACACACATATATTACATGTGTGTATATATACACACATTACATGTGTGTGTATATATACACATATATTACATGTGTGTGTATATATACACATATATTACATGTGTGTGTATATATACACATATATTACATGTGTGTGTATATATACACATATATTACATGTGTATGTATATATACACATATGTATATATACACATATATTATATGTATGTATATATATACACATATATTACATGTATATATATACATATATTACATGTATGTATATATACACACATTATATATATATATATATATATATATATATATATATATATATATATATATATATATATATATATATATATATATATATATATATATACACACACACACAAATATTACATGTGTGTGCATATAATATATATACTGTGTGTGTGTATATATATGCTTAATTTCAAACTGAAAGTGACCATAGATAAACTTTCTTCAAAACTAAGTGAAGTCCACAACATCATTCATCTACTTTAGTTCCAAAATTAGTTTTTGCTAGTTTTAAGTTTAATGTCTTCTACGAATATGATCATCCAAGTTTTCCTTGCGATTTGTTCGGTGTTGACAATGAGGGCACTCATATGGTTTTTGTCCAGTGTGAATCATAAGATGTCTCTTCATTTTGGCTGGCCCCACTAGTTTTCCACAGAGAGAGCATGGAACCCTTCCAAGATGGGCTGTGTCGAAGGCAAGACTTCTCATACTCTGGGGTTGAACAGCCCACTCGTTTCTTCTCTGCAAGGATTTGTTCCGAGTCAGCATTTTACCCCAATATATTATGTCACTATTAATGTTTTCTGGTACAGTATATCTTCATATTGTTCAACGTGAAGCAACAGACTTCATTCCATTTCTAGTAAATCCATTAAATCATAAATTCACTTTGTAAAGACTCAACATTCAAACAGTGGTGATAATATTCCCACACACACAAGAACAAATGTTTTCAACTTCTGTATAGTTTCCATTTAAGGTAAAAAGCCTCCTTACAGACAGGAAAATCTTCACTAGTAACGAAAGAAATTTCCTTCATCCTACCAACTGTAGATGCTCATTAGTCTTCCTAACTCACTAGTGCTGAACTAATTCGCTTTACCTCCAACTTTCAGCGAAGTAATTTACCAATAACAGTATACATAAGAAAGCTATGCTTGATACAACACAGTAAAAATTTAACCAGCTTTAAACAGGACAAAATGGAGTACTGTACTATATACAGTCCAGTAAATGCGGAAAAACAAACGTACATGAAATTAACAATGAAAATAAATACAGAAAGGTGTTCTAAGATGCTGCAATATGACTAATGACAAAATAGATCGAATAACATTATTCTGCATATGCACTGTATAATAAATAAAGTACAGTATGTGCATGTAATTACAGTATATTGATGTGGTTACAGGATGCTACACTCCAGTCTTTCCTTTAAATTTTGTCAAAAGATGCCCAGAATCTACTGGTGGTTTTGATATTCACCACAACCTCTCAAACTCTTAAATTGTTCCAAATGCAAACAACTCTTGTTGATGAAGGAACTGACATTTTCGGCACTTTCTGTTTACATAGTACTTGTTCTTGAAGTTTTATGTGTAGTATGCATGTGTGTGTGGTGTTATGTGTAATTAATGAAGCTTAAGTGTAGCTATAGAATGTTATATTCAACCTGTCCCATCTTAATAGTTATCTTTGTCATAAGAGGGGTGAGTATGAATATGTGCATGTGATTACCGTATACAGTGGGACCCCCACCAAAGAGAATTCCCATAAAATCTACACATTACTGTCTGGTTAATGGTTATCATGGTTATCACTATAATGCAATGGCATTCAAATGAACCTACTCTATACCACTGGTTGATAAAATACAGCAAAGGATACACTAACAGCAGCAGTTACTAGCTAAGAGTGAACATTTACATCTTCTCCATGTATGAATATTCAGGCAATGCCCAAAGTTTATTGAGGTAAATATTGCAGAGTTTTCTGTGAAAATCACGTTTATACAGTATTCACAAGACATCATAGAGAAGCAGATATGGTGTTTAAAGGAAAGGAAGAATAATATACATATCCATTCAGCAGAAAACACAAGTGGTGCGGGTGCAGTACTCAGGACCAGAACAAATGTGATGGAGCATTTAGTTTGCAAGTCATCAATGTTAGCATTTTTAAACACCAAAATAAGAAATAGAATCAATTTAGAAAGCCCCAACTCGCAAAAATAAAAAGCTTGACAGTACATAATAATTCACACATGGAAAATATCAAGAGGGACTGGAGCCAAATCTGCACACAGAAATAACATCACACAAGACCAAAAGGCATGTCAGGATGTGCAGAATACCGACACTGAAAAGTAGAGGTGCGATAAGTACTCAAGAGAGAACGCCATCAACATCCAAGGCCTGAGACTGTTTAACACACTTCCACTACACGTAAGGGGCATAACTGGCCGACCCCTTACAGTGTTCAAAAGAGAACTCTATAAACACCTACAAAGAATACCTGATCAACCAGCCTGTGATTCACATGTCAAGCTGCGAGCAGCCACATTCAGAAGCCTGGTTAATCAGACTATCAACCCGGCTTGGTTAGACACTGGGCCGCGGGGACGTTGATCCCCGAAATCAACGCAAGGTAAAGCAAGGTAATATGGTAGTGGCAGGGAAGGAGGAAAGGAACAGATAGGTAATTACACTAAACCTGGGTGGTCCGCCAGATGCCACCTACCTTGTGTAGTTTCCGGGAATCAACGGCCCTCCAGCCCAATATCCGACCAGGCCTCCTGGTTGGACGCCTGGTCAACCAGGCTGTTGAACACCAATACTCGCAGCCTGATATGTATGAAGCACAGCCTGGTTGATTAGGTATTCCTTTGGGGTGTATCTCAAGTTCTCTCCTGAACACTGAGCAGCCGGCCAATTATGCTCCTTGTGTGTAATGGGAGTGTTTTTAAAAGTCTTGGACCCTTAGTGATGATAAAGAATTCTCCTGCAGCGTACCTATTGAACCTCTGCTTATCAACGGGGATATTTTACACATCCTGCCATACCTACTGGTCTCATGTAATGTTATTTCTGTGTTCAGATTTGGAACCAATTCCTCATATATCTTCCACATGTAGATTATTATGTATCTCTCATGTCTGCTCTCTAGAGAATACAGATTTAGAAGTTTTAATCGGTCCCAATCATTAAGATGACTTACAGAATGGATTCTAGCAGTAAAGCATCTTTACACGCTCTGTAGGTCAGCAATTTCTCCGGCTTTGAATAGGGCCGTTAGTGTGCAACAACTACAGAGCACTAGTGTCTTGAAAAGTATCATTGGTATAGCATCCCTTGTTTGGAAGGTCCTTATTATCCAACCTGCCACTTTTCTTGCAGTCATGACAGGTACTTTATTGTGTTCTGTAAAGGTAACGTCTTCTGACATGATTACTCTTAGATCCTTTACATTGCTTTTTTTCTTCTAGTATGATTTGATTCCATTTTATATATGGTTTCCGTTTTTATAATTTTATTTTTTCCATTGTGCAGTAGCTGGAACTTTATTTCATCAAACACCATATTACTGTATTATCGGTGGCCCATTGAAAGACCCAATTTACATCCGATTGGAGGTTTGCCATGTACTCTATATTATCTGCTTGCATGACAATCCTAGTGTATCTGCAAATGATACAGTGCTGTAGTTTGTCCTTGTCTATGTCTGATATTAGGATGAGAAAAAGTACAGTACCTTGGTGGACCGAGCTCTTCACAGTAGATCCGGATTTTAATATGTTGACTATTACACTCTGCGTTCTGTTCATTAGAAAGTTGAAGATCTATCTCCCTACTTTGCGATAAATTTCATTTGCACACATTTTATGCGCAATAATACCATGCTCACATTTGTCGAAAGATTTTGCAAAGTCTGTGTATATTACATCTGCCTTTTGCTTGTCTTCCATGACACCAAAGGCCATGTCATAGAGATCTAGCAATTAAGAGGGGCAGGAGCCCTAGTTCTGACTCAATATTGTCTGGAGTTATGTAGATGTTGTGATTCCATGTAATTTGTAATCTTATTTCTTAGCACTCTTTCATAGATTTTTATGATGTGTGACGTTGGAGCTTTACACTTGCCATGGGGGTTTGGTGGTACAGTATATCATAATATTCAAAACACGTGTATGTTAACTGGGGTAGCAAAAGAAGGCCTGAGGTCTCAAGTGAGTGAAGAAGCAGCAGCAGCAGCAACAGATGAATAAGCAGAAGAACAAGAGCTAGCAAAACAAGAAAACAGAGGTAGTAAAAATTTCAAATTTTTATTCCAGTATGTATGTACAGTAATTACCTAAGTGTAATTACAGGATGAGAGCACACTCGTGGTGTCATATAACACTTTGAAACTACGGATGGTTTTGGCCTCCACCACCACCTCACCAAACTTGTTCCAACGGTCTACCACTCTGTTTGCGAAAGTGAACTTTCTTATATTTCTTCGGCAGCTTTGTTTAGTTAGTTTAAATCTATGACTTCTTGTTATTGAAGTTCCAGGTGTCAGGAATTCTTTCCTGTCAATTGGTGTAGGGTGATGGTGGTAAAACCACCATAATTCATGGTGTAAAGAGTGTAGTGTAAAAACTCTGGCTTTCACGTGGCATTAACTGTTACACTGATTTACAAAAATCATTTAAAATACAATCTAATGTGCGGTGAATTTTACAAAGTAAAATTTTTATTTTTAAACCTAGATGTGATAGACACCAAGGAGACTGACTGTCAAGTGATTCCATCGTCATTTCCAATTCAGTATTCATGGATTCCGTCCTCATTTCCAATATGTCCCTTAAATCATATTTTTTGATGATCCCCAAATGGTGTAAAGTGAATCATGCCTATTGACTTTACCATGACCAGAACTTTTTCTCTTGCTCAAGATTTTGTACTATAAAATCAAATCAAGACAAAAATCTTATCTCAAGAACTCATTTCTATAAATTAAGGAGATATTGTTTTGTAACATTTTCAAATAACCTTTCTGGCACCTCCATTGAACAAAACTTATTTAAACACACCAATTCCAAATGAAAATCAACCATATGATTTCTTCCGAAATTTCTTCCCATTGACTTTGCCACACCTCAAACTGTTTCTAAAAGTTAAGATTTTCTTATATAAAATAAAAACTTACAAAGAAGTATTTTATGGGGTCACTGTACAAAACTATTCTCTTTAAATAATTACTGTACTAGTCATACGCTCTTGTTTAAATCAGGTTCATCTACTTTCCATCATCTTGAGGTTATCTTGAGATGATTTCGGAGCTTTAGTGTCCCCGCGGCCCGGTCCTTGACCAGGCTTCCCCCCCCAGGAAGCAGCCCGTGTAACACCCAGGTACCTACAGTATTATACTGCTAGGTAACAGGGGCATAGGGTGAAAGAAAATCTGCCCATCGTTTCTCGCCAGCGCCTGGGATCGAACCCGGGACCACAGGATCACAAGTCCAGCGTGCTGTCTGCTCGGCCGACCAACTCCCAATGCTTACAGTCATTTTATGATCAAGTCACCTATGAAACAAATATCATGGGAACTTTCCAATTAATAATTTAGGGTGATAATGGGTGAATAAAAATAATGGGTGAATTTGATCAGTAGTAAAGCGCTTTAGATTTTCAATGGTGCTGAACATATTTCAAATTAGTAAAAATAAGTATTTGATACAATGTTTTGTGTGTAATCAACAAACCACAATCACCTCATGGCTTCTACATTAGTGTGCCAGCCTTGTCTCGCCTTGCCTCACACCCTCACTCACCATACGTATGAGAACAAAGTTGTTAATAATATTTTACATATGTTTATTTTTATTCCGTACAGACAAACCGATTTTTGCCATACAGATCTTGATCATTATCTTAGTTGTAAATAAAATAATTCTCAGTTATAATTTTGATATCAAATTGTTTGCAAGTGATTACTCATCATATGTAACATAAAGCAAAGATTGTGAAAATAGTGGGTTAGGATGAGGTTGTACTTGTCAAATTTTGTTTGAAAATTACGAAGGGGATTATTAACTACTGTACACTACTCTATGGTACCGTAACAAATTTACACCCACAATGATTGTTGGCCCTCCCAAAATGGTAATAAATGGCCTTGGAGGTCAAGGGCTACTTATATGGGAGGACAAGCTTACAGATCAAATAAGATCCTCACTTTTGCAATAAATCAGCCTTGCCCCCATATTGTTCATTCAACCAAGGTCAAACAGTATTTATATGGATGATAGTAAGGTTCAAAACCACAACCAGGTCTTAGTAGTATTCAGGCAAAACGTAGGAGAGAGAGTACCCGAGAGAAAACATTACTGCCTGATGTGATAATGGAATGGGACTCCCCTTCCAAACAGTAACAACTCTCCTCCTCCCCCCTCATCACCATCTTCCATATGCCATCAAGAGCCCTCCATAAAGGTAAGATAAACTAAGGTACTGTATTGTAGTTAGAAAAAAAACATTGTATTCAGTATAAAATGTGTTTGTATTTTAATATTCTGGAGGGTGGGGAACGGATTATTTCAAATCCCTTTATTTCTTATGGGAAAAATCGCTTCGACATACGATCCATCTCTGGGAACGGATTAGCATTGTAAGTCGAGGCCCCACTGTATTTCCAATTATTTATTTATGTATATTTATTATGTATTATTTCAAATTATGTATTTCCAATTATGTATTTCCATTATTTCCAATTCGGTTTTATTTGTTTTTTTTATCGTATATGATGCATATTTGTGTCCTTTACAATATGTATACAGTAGAACGTTCATAATGTTCCCTGGAACTGTGATACATGTTTCAATAATGTGTCCACAATAAATGTTTGTCGCAATATTACCTGTTAAAAATTCAATAAAATTACAATATATACAGTTTCACACACTATTTACAAAGTAACACACTGTATTACATACTCAGTTCTTTGGAAGTGAGTAATGATCAACGAAGTAGCCCATGGTACACAGCGCGACTTCGCTCTCAGTGCACCAGGTACAGATAAATTTTCGCTTCCTATTTCTTCATTCTGTGTGCTTACAAATAACGCATTCACGTACACCCTTGGCTTTAGTACTTGTAGGTTGTATGTAGCCAAGCTTGTAAAGCATAAGGTAGTATTAAAAAGATTATAGGAAAAGATCAATTTGTAAGGTAGTCTTGAAAAGATCGTTTTGTATGGTCCCACACAGGAAGATTCAGCTTACCTCAATAGTGTCCGTCAGTTAGGAAGAGATTCAGGTATTCTTGAAAATGTCTATGGAAAACACCACCATGGGAGCCACTAACACTGTTCATCTATGTTATTTGTATCAGATGCATCCTCACTGAACGCAGAAAACGATTCATCTATGTATCATCTAAATAAATTGTAGATAGCATAGGATTGCAAGGGCGACGTTCAGAGCTACAACTGGATACGCTCGCTGTATCGTCCTCATAGGTGCTGTATCACTTGCACCCAACCTTTGTGTTAGGTCCTTATTGTGCCTAGCTTCCCCAATATTATGACCCTTATGTTCTTCAAACAATAAGGTTTGAATTTCACCGACAGAGCATTATCTTTCAACACTGCGTCAGACAAGTGTTTGGGAACCAGAGGCGTGTGCGCCACCCATGGTTGCTCATTCACTACTAACCCAGCCAGCAGCTCTAGGGCATTCTGGGAATTTTTTCCAAGATGGCTGCCTTTCACTGGAGGTCCTAAGAGTCCATTTCGTACACAACCAACCTCGTACACATTTAGAATTGGTTAAAAAAAATTAAAAAAAGAGTTTTCTCGGTTGACACAGTTTCCCGCCGACCGAGAATACTCGGTTGGCGCAGTTAAATGGTTAAAGGCATGTTCACTTTTATGTCAAACATGAACTGAAGCTGTAGGAGCCATGAGAATGATTCCATTCTGCACTCTGGTGACGGCAAAGAACATGCCTTGAACAAGTTGACCACGATATGCTAAAAATAGTGTAACCCAATATTCAACAGAATTATCTAGGGGACATTCTAGCTGCATTTTAAACTTGTTTGAAATATAAAAATGATTATCAAAAGAAGACATCAAACTGGGAAGACTATGTAGATAATTTCAAAGAAATAAGTACTTATAATTTATATTATCATTGAAAACGGCTCTCAAAACTGACAATACTGTACGGGAATGTTGCTTTTTTTTATTTATTTTGTTATTTTTTAACTTAAAACATAAATAAAATAGGGTACTGAAATGGTCAAAAGATTGGCAGACGCAGTTTAATGCTGATAAATGTAAAGTTCTGAGGCTAGGTAATGAGGATAGAGTTACAAGATACGAGCTAGATGGTGTTGAGATTGCGAAGTCGGATTGCGAAAGGGATCTGGGAGTTATGATTAGTAAGAATTTAAAACAAAAAAATCAATGCATAAATGTTTGTTATAAGGCAAATAGGACACTGGGATTTATTAATCGAAGTGTTAGCAACAAGACACCTGGTGTTGTTCTTCAGCTATATCTTGCTCTGGTTAGGCCCCATTTAGATTATGCAGTTCAGTTTTGGTCGCTGTACTATAGAATGGATATAAATTCACTTGAACGTGTCCAGCGTAGGATGACTAAGTTAATTCCCCAAATTAGAAGTCTTTCTAATGAAGAAAGATTAACAAAGCTTAAATTGCATTCACTGGAAAAGCGAAGAGTTAGCGGTGACATGATAGAGGTTTACAAGTGGATGAATGGACATAACAAAAGGGATATTAATAGGGTATTAAAAGTATCAACACAAGACAGAACACGAAACAATGGGTATAAATTGGATAAGTTTAGATTTAGAAAAGACTTGGGTAAATACTGGTTCGGTAACAGGTTTGTTGATTTGTGGAACCAATTACCATGTAACGTAGTTTAGGTGGGGTCCCTTGATTGTTTCAAGTGTGGGTTGGACATGTATATGAGTGGGATTGGGTGGTTCTAAATAGGAGCTGCCTCATATGGGCCAATAGGCCTTCTGCAGTTACCTTTGTTCTTATGTTCTTATGGTTGATGGGATTCTAGGAGTTGTTCTACTCCCCAAGCCCGGCCTAAAGGCCAAGCTTGACTTGTGAAAGTTTGGTCCACAAACTTATTAAACATCATGTTATTTTCTGTTGCCTAGTCTAAAACTTTATTTATATCTGCTTAAAGTTATTTAATGCCTTCAGCAGAGGTAAATTTCATGCTGATTTTTGTGTCATCTGCAAACGATGATACAAAGCTGTGACTTATATTTTTATCTATATCTGATATGAGAATAAGGAAAAGCAGTGGTACAAGGACTGTACCTTGAGGTACAAAGCTTTTAACTGCAGGACTCGATTTTGTATGGTTGACTGTTACTCTTTGTGTTCTGTTCGAGAGAAAACTGAGTATCCAGCGTCCTTCTTTACCGGTTATTCCCAGTGACCTCATTTTGTGTGCTATCACTCCATGGTCACAGTTATCGAATGACTTTGCCAAGTCTGTGTATACCACATCTGCATTCTGTTTTTCTTCTAATGTCTCAGTGACTTTGTCATAGTGGTCATCTGCCAATAATGTGTTAATTCTGTTCTTATATTTTATAATCACACCCACCAGAACTGCATAGTTTTATTTTATTTTATTTATTTTTATTTATTTATATACACAAGAGTTCTTACATTCTTGTACAGCCACTAGGGCGCATAGCTTCGGGCAAGTCCTTAATCCTAATTTTTCCTGGAATACGACCCGCTAAATCATTTAATTAAGTAACCATTCACTGCTGGGTGAACAGAGGCTACAGATTGGCACCCAGTTTTGGGAGCCAAGTTTCTGAATTGATTGTTCGGAAATTGTTTTCCAGAATGGGCTTGATCACAATTAGTCTAGGCTTCTGAGGTTACAATGAATTTCCTAAACAATACTATTGCACAGCCTTAACCATCATCTGTAAGTCAATCACGAAGCTAAATTCAATTTCATTTACCAAATTAGCATAGTATAGAATAACATAAATATTGTGTACCACTGAGAAAGGTCAATAACAAAAATTACATTTTGGTTCAATCATCACAACTTTTTCCTTGTTTGTCATTGTGTTGAATTTTTACATTAATTTGTTTTCTGCTTCAGCAGTACATAATCTAATTCAATGGAATTCTAAAACTTTATTCATAAATGTTTAAACATTTATAGTTGAGTTAGTTTGATTGAAGTGTTCAAGTGGATAAATGAGCATGAGCATAACCAGTAGATATTATAACATACTGTATATCCGAGAATTTTTCTTATTGAGAATCTTTGACTAAAAACATCTAAATGCCAAATTCCGAATTTTGTCTATTGATAGGAAACATAAATTGGAAATTTTCTGAAAACACAAATAAAGAACTTTCCATTGATACCATCATAAGGACTGCAGTAATACAGTATTTGTAAATATGAAGATGATTTAAAAACGAACACGTGTATTAAAAAGCTGTTTATTATTTATATTATCCGAACCTTAGTTTAAATATGTCTTTTAGGGACCATATTTAAGTTTTGAGGCTAAATATATAAATATATAAGTTTTAAATTTGAAATCATAGTTCTGGAGTAAAGTTGACTCAAGCCGCTTAAGCTGCACCTACCATCCATCCCATCATTTTATCTCCCACTCCATCCTCCATCCTCCACACATTATTCTTCAGCACTGTCTCCCTCTACTCCCATCTGTTACCTGTCCCCATGTATTTATGCTTCTGCTCAAAGTAAGTTGATTTCCACCCCATCCATGGTTTTGTACATTTTCCAACATATTTACTTTTAATTTATTCTCCCCTGCCCATGTATCTTCGACTACAAATTGTATATCACTACTCCCCCTTTTGCATCAGGCTTGGCCATTATCTTTAGAATAAATAATATTGCTAGATTTGAAGTCAACTATTAATTATGTATCTGAATTTAAGTCACTGAGATGTAAAAAACTACTTAAGCAGTGTTTGGAAGCCAAGATAATTAGTATTCTATTGCATTTTACTGCAGTGCTATTACATATTAATACTTTTGCATTCAGATGAAGCACACTGCATGTTGCATTTATATTTTTTATGACATTAGGGGATCATTCAATCCTAAGCTGGATTCAAATTGTTTCACTAACCATTATTTATGCAACATCATGATGCAGCTCACACACCAGACTTGGAGTATAAAAATTTATACTATATGCTTAAAGGAATTCATCTTCCGTGCCTATAAACAGTTTTGAAAAATCTAAATGAGCATAAACGTCTTGGATGTATTGCATTACCTACAGTTGATGGCTAATTGTACTCAAATTATAG